>NC_084793.1:137631555-137933036 GCF_963169125.1 Humulus lupulus
CCAATAAATGTTTCAAGTGCGGCCAGACAGGACATTTAAGGAAGAATTGCCCACAATGGAAGGTGGGACAGAATAACAACAACAACCTGGTGCCAGCAAGGGTTTTCGCTTTAACTCAGAATGAAGCAGCCAATAGCAACACTGTAGTTATAGGTCATCTCCCTATATTTGGTACGATGTGTAGAGTCTTAATTGATTCTAGAGCGACTCATTCTTATGTTTCCATGAATGTGATTGATAGACTGAATATGCCTTATTAGATGTTTGAACATAACTTTAGTACATTGTTGCCATCAGGAGATATGATATTGTCAAATAAGTGGTTACCGTCAACACCTATAACGGTAGAAGGCAGGGAGTGCCCAGCAGATCTTATAGAACTGAGTATACCAGATTATGATGTCATACTCAACATGGATTGGTTATCCAAACATGGGGCTACGATAGACTATCGAAAGAAGACCGTAGAGTTCAGGCCAAAAGAAGGAGAGGTCTTTTCCTTTAGAGGTGAAGTAACGGGTTTTCAGACACTCATAATATCTGCACTAGAAGCACAAAATATGATGTAACATGGATGTTCAGTGTTCCTAGCCAGTGTGGTGGATAAGTCCAAGGAGTCAGAACTAAAGCTAGAAAATGTACGTATTGTTTGTGAGTTCCTGGAGGTGTTTCCCGAGGAATTACCAAGATTACCCCCAGACAAAGAAATTGATTTTGTAATCAAGCTTGCACCAGAAATAGCATCGATCTCTAAAGCACCCCATCGAATGGCACCGACAGAATTAAAGGAACTTAAGAACCAGCTACAGGAGTTTTTGGATAAGGCGTTCATAAGACCTAGCCATTCACCATGGGGAGCACCAGTCCTATTTGTGAAAAAGAAGGGCGGGAGTATGAGGATGTGCATTGATTACTGAGAACTCAATAAAGTTACCATTAAGAATAAATATCCTTTGCCTAGGATAGACGACCTTTTTGATCAACTGCAAGGGGCAACAGTGTTCTCGAAGATTGATTTGCGATCCGGGTACCACTAGTTGAATGTGAAAGAGGGAGACATTCCGAAAATGGCTTTTAGAACTCGCTATGGGCACTATGAATTCTTAGTGATGTCTTTTGGACTCATGAACGCCCCAGCAGCATTTATGGATATGATGAACATGGTATTTAAGGATTTCTTGGAAACGTTTTGTAGAGCCCAAGAACTTTACTTAGCTAATTGTTAGTAGTATTATAGTATGTTTACTATTATCTTTGTAACTGTGGATTTTTGGTTCAGACCGGGAATTATTTGGACACTCATAGTAGTACTTATAGATTTTCTAAGTTTAATCTATAGTTTAAGAATATTAAGTATAACCTAAGGTTTGATTAATGTGACTGATATTAAGGATTATATTTATTATATTATAAGGTTTAGACATCAACCAATAGGATTTTAAGCACATGTTATGAATGGTAATTAAGGATTAAGTATTTTGGAGGATTAAATTAAATAAGGGTAAAGTTTGAATGATATAGGGTCAGTCAGCAGCTTTGAATACGTTAAAGGCTTAGTCAAGGCTGTTTACTCCATTCAAACTTAGCTAAAAATGTGTAATTTTGTGTTTAAATATTCAGCGTGTGCCGATATATCGCAGCTATAGGGGGCGATATATCGCAGCACGTAGATACGGAAAACACGAGACGATGCACGGTCGCCTCGGGCATACTAGCCCAGGCGATATATCGCCTACAGGGGGCGATATATCGCCTCCTTCAGCATAAATTCAAACTCTTTTGAATTCATTTCCTTTCAGCCATTCAAACTCCTTCAACAGTCCAGCATCTTTTGAACGAGTCTTCAGCCTCTGCTGAACGATTATTCAAATGATTTTCACCGAAAAAGCCATTATTTTTATTCAAGTAAAATCAAGATATTTTCATTCCCAAACTCTATAAATAGGACCTAGTACCCAGCCATTATTCACCATTTGCTCTAAGTTCAGAAGCTGCTAGTGTTAAGTGAGTGTGAGAGTGTAAACACTTGGTTTGGGAAAAACTATAAGCTTAAACATCATAAGCTTATCAAACACTTTGGGAAGTGAGTTCTATAGTATTTCGGTGGAAGTTAGATTGATCTTGCAAATCTTTGAGGTAAACCCGAAACTCTATTTCATTTATTTCATGTTATTTCCTTTCTCAAAACCTTCTACTCAGTCCCCTAACTTCATTCTTATTTTGGTTAGGGAATCCAAGTTCTTAAGCATATAAGTCGGTAAGTATGTTTTTTTATGGTTTAGTCTTTCCATCCTTTTCATTTCTTCTTCTTCTTTCAACTTACTCTTGTTCATTATGCTTTTAGGAGTGTTCCAAAAGTCCCAACTCAGTCCATTATATCCCGGTAACTTTGGTAAGGAAAATAGGCTAGAATCAATATGTTATGTGCTTATGTTATCTATATGTTTTATGTTATTAAATGTGTTATGATATGTATGTATGTTTGTAGGCTTGGGCATATGACCCATATGGCTAACAAGACCCCAAATGGGTTATGGGCATATGACCTACTTAGCTAGTAGGACCCCACTAATTCCATGGGCATATGCTTGTTTAGTCTATGGGACCCCAAGTAATAATGGCCATTATAATAAGTGTATGTTATATGTATTATGTTAAGTCTTTATGTTTCTTATGAAATTATGTATATGACTATGTGTTAGATTTTCCTTGCTGGGCATTAGGCTCATTCCTTTCTGTTTTATGTGCAGGAAAATAAGCTTTAGAGGCGGTAAGATTCGTGACGCTTGGAGGATGTGTATCGATGGTGAATGGAGTCAAGGGGCCGAGCGTTATTCGATTCGAGGATGTAGTTTCGGTTTTATGTCTTTTTACATGTATTTTCCGCACTAATTATGTAATGTCTTATTATTTTAAGTTATGTTTTTGTTTTAAAGACAATGGGATCCCATATCCTTTTTGGTATTTACTTTGTAAGTAACTCTTATTTTTGTTAAGTTACTTAATAAAATTATGGTATTTTCACAAATGTAAGTTCTTTTAAGGATTTTATGTATAGTTTCGTTAATGGTCCAAATAGTCTAGATTAGTGGGTCATTACACGTTTGTGGTAGTGTTCATAGATGATATCCTTATTTACTCGAAGACCAAGGAGGAGCACGAGGAGCATTTGAGGTTGACTCTGAACAAATTACGAGAACATCAGTTGTACGCCAAGTTCTCTAAATGTGAGTTTTGGCTGGAACAGGTAACTTTCCTAGGGCATATAGTGTCCAAGAATGGGATAGCAGTAAACCCATCGAAGATCGAGTCCATTAGAGACTGGCCCCAGCCAAAGAATGCCTCAGAAGTTCGAAGCTTCTTAGGATTAGTGGGTTACTATAGGAAGTTTGTCGAGGATTTCTCGAAGATCGCCACCCCATTGACCAACTTAACCTGCAAACATCAGAAGTTTGCATGGACTGAAAAATGTGAAGAGAGCTTCCAGAACATGAAGGATAAGTTGATTTCTGTGCCTATCCTTTGTGTTCCCACTGAGGGCAGGAAATTTGTGGTGTATTGTGATGCATCAAAGAACGGCTTGGGATGCGTGTTGATGCAAGATGGGAAGGTGGTAGCTTATGCTTCCGGACAACTCAAGGATTATGAGCAACGGTATCCCACACATGACCTTGAATTGGTAGCAGTAGTGTTCGCACTAAGGATATGGAGACATCACATGAACGGAGACAAGTGCAAGATATACACCGACCGCAAAATTCTGAAATACTTTTTCACGCAAAAGGAATTGAATATGAGGCAGCGAAGGTGGTTGGAATTAGTGAAAGGCTACACTTGTGAAATTCTATACCACCCAGGCAAGGCCAATGTGGTTGCAGATGCTTTGAGTAGGCGGGGACATGGGAATTTCTCAGCACTACGCACAATAGAGATGCCTCTCTAGAAAGAGATCATAAATGCTGGCATTGAAATTGTGATGGGAAGTTTGGCAAACCTCACATTGAAATCCTCCCTACTAGAAAAAATTTGAGAAGGATAGAAATTGGACGAAGCCTTAGTGAAACAAGAGGCTTTGGTACAAGAAGGTGGCAGCAACGATTTCACAATGTCTAATGGTGGATTGCTGAGGTACAAGGATAGGATTTGTGTGCTTGACAATGTTGAAATTAAGGAAAGTATTATGAAAGAAGCACACCCAACACCTTATTCCTTACACCCAGGGTCCACGAAAATGTACCAAGACCTTAAGGCGTTATATTGGTGGCATGGAATGAAGAGAGATATTGCTGATTTTGTTGCTAGATGTTTGACATGCCAGCAAGTCAAAGCAGAACACCAAAGGTCAGCAGGGTTGCTTCAACCACTCTACATTCCTGAATGGAAATATGAGGATATAGCAATGGATTTTGTGGTAGGGTTACCCAGAACCGCAAAGCAGCACAACTCTGTGTGGGTAATAGTAGATAGACTCATTAAGTCTGCCCATTTTCTGCCAGTCAAGACCACATACTCGGCGGACCAATATGCCGAATTGTATGTTAGTGAGATAGTGAGACTTCATGGGGTGCCAAAGTCGATAATTTCTGATCGAGGGTCAGTTTTCACATCGAACTTTTGGAAAGGGCTACAGAGAGCTATGGGATCGAGACTAAAGTTTAGCATTGCGTTTCATCCTTAAACCGATGGGCAGTCTGAGAGGACTATACAGATTTTAGAGAACATGTTGAGGTGCTGTGATTTGGACTTTTCAGAGTCATGGAACCGATACTTACCCCTAATGGAGTTCTCTTATAATAACAGTTACCAATCTACTATTGGGATGGCTCCCTATGAGATGCTTTATGGGTGTAAGTGTAGATTTCCTTTGCACTGGGATGAAGTTGGGGAGAAGCAGATTTTAGGCCCTGAGGTAGTTAGGGAAGCCAGTGAGGCGATCGAGAAGATTTTCCAAAGGATGCTTACCGCGTAGAGTAGGCAAAAGAGCTACGCTGACCTTAAGAAAAGGGACATCGAGTTTTCAGTGGGCGAGCTTGTTTTCTTGAAAGTCTCGCCAATGAAAGGTATTATGTGCTTTGGAAAGAAAGGGAAGTTAAGCCCTAGATATATAGGTCCATTTGAGATTTTGGACAGAGTTGGGCAAGTTGCATACTGTTTGGCACTGCCCCCAGCATGAATGTGAATGTGTTTAGTTGTGATTTACTTGTTTGTTGTTTGTGCTTCCTTACTGGGCTTTTAGCTCACCCCTTACTTTCCCTTCCAGGTAGCAAATAGGTTTCTCTATGGCACGCGTGGTGATGTGGGGAGTTCTATCGTCATGGTGTGTATGACATTGGGGCATCCTATGGACGAGAAACGATCAATTTAAACGCCATTTTCTTTTAATAATGTTGTGTTAATTTGGACTTTCTAAACTTATTAGTGGGACTTGAACTTTGGTTGTTTTAAGAACTTTGCATGAAAACATCTATTTTTCTTTTTAAACTATTGGGCCCAAATTGTATGTTTTTAGCATGACTTTATTGGGATTTTTATAATAAGTGGCTTTTCTCTTATGAACCTATGAATATGTGAATGTTTTATAAAGCACTAGATTAGGGCATTTTTTACAATACGTCCTACAAAAAGAATTTAAGAAAATAAATAAATTATTAAAAATTATAAAATAATTTTTTTTATGTAAAAATGATATTATAAAATACATATACAAACATAAATATACCATGATACGAGCATATACAACTTTCTTATCTTCTAGGGGAATTTTGGCCTAACCACTGCACTAAAGTGGAGCATGATGGCGTACTTTTACACCAACAATGTTCGCAAATGTATTGGCATGTGCCCCATGAACTCAAAGTTCACCTTTTTTTATAGGAAATTTTTAACTTACTTGTATCTTCCTTTAATAAATGTCTATCACCATCTCCACGAGTAGGGCCACGATTTCTCTTCTTTGATTCTGTACAATAATTATAATATTAATTGTAATCAAAAATATTTTCATAAATTTTTAATGTACATATTATCATAAATCATACATGAACACTTTGTACCTTCTAAGGATTCATATGTTTCATCATTTAGTGGTATTGTTGATTCATCATTTGGAGAACATGACAAAGGAGATGGAGACTTCTTATTTGACATGATTAAAGAGCTAAGAATATGTAACTAGTATTAGCACATAATAAATTTGCACAATAAAAAATTTACAAAAAAATAATAATAATAACACACTTTGTGATTAATCACTTTCATCACTCAAAATTGTTTCTTCGAAATCATTAAGTAAAGCTTCTTCATCAGCATCATCAATGTTTATTTCGTTTTGAACTTGATCATTATGATCTATTAGAAGATCATTGAACAATCCACCATCACATTCTATATCTACAATATCACCTCGAGTAAGATTAGCATCACTTGTTGTTGAATCAAAATTTACGTCAATGTCATTCGATGATTCTTCTTGATATGCTTCAGAATTGATGATAGTGGGATCTTCATCATCAACTTCACCATCCTCTGGCTTTGATGGTATGTCCCAGATGTGACGATGATTTACTTTCTGCACCACTTTCCAATCTTTATTATTTTTAAGATCGCCCAAATAAAAAACTGAACTTACTTGATTGGCAATAACAAATGGTTCATCTTCAAACCATTTTGAGCTGGTGTTTATACTAGCAAAATGATATTCAATGTACATTCTATTTTCAATTTCATTGGTATTGTACCAAGAACATTTGAACAATATAACTTTGTTCCAATATAGATAATGAACTTCCCAAATTTCATCAACGACACCGTAAAAATCACATATTTTTCCATCATATTCAGCTTCAACCTTAATACAATAGTTTTGAGTTAAATGTTTTTTGTCTCGACTTTTTGTATGGTATCGAACTCCATTAACAATACAACCAGCATATGTACAAACCAAATAATCTAGTTGCATTGCATAAAATCTTCTTGTGCTTCACCAGATGATGTTTCATTCATTTTTTTTATCTGTGATCACAATAACATATTGTAAATGTAAGATGAAGGCGCATAATAAATTTAAAATATCAAACAGAGATATTTTAAAACTTACTTTATTTTCAAACCAAGTTGAAAATTCATTCTTTTGCACTTGATCAATATCCAAAATTCCTTACGATTGTAAGAATAATCTATGTTCACTGTTTTCATAATAAGCACTTGAAAGATTAATTTTATGCTAATACATAAATGTGTTAGAATTAGGAAAATAAAAAGCAATAAACTTGCGTTAAGTATGGTTCTAACTCAGGACAATTATTTAAAATGTACCATTGTACTTGGTTTCGTTGATCTTGAGTCAATGTGATAGATGATTGTCTTCCAAATGGTCTTGTAGGCACATTCAATATAGATATGGTGATTGTTTTCTAATTCCAAGGTGTTTAGGACTATGATCTGGAAGATTAAAGCGCGTTTCTATTCCACGAAGATACATTGAATATAAATTTAATGCCTCAGTAATAACGTATCCTTAAGCAATGGAACCTTCAGGTCGGGCTTTGTTCTTTACATATTTTTTCAAATGACCTAATTCCCTGGAAATTATTATGTTCTTAATAAATAGTAATAAAAATATTGTCTTCATTGATTATAAAATAATTTAACCAGGAATTTATATTACCTTTCAATCAAATACATCCATCCCATTTGTATTGGACCGCCTAACTTAGCTTCTAATGGCAGGTGCACCGCAAGATGTATCATCACATCGAAGAAAGTAGGAGGAAAAAGACTTTCTAATTTACATAGCATGAACACAATGCCCTTTTACAATTCGTCTAAGTCTTTAACATATAGTGTCCTCGCACATAGCTTTTTGAAGAATAATGACAACTCAGCAATTACATCCATCACTTTCTTTTTCAAATATGGTCTTAGTCCAATAGGTAACAACCTTTGTAATAAGATATGACAATCATGACTTTTCAACCCAAATAATTTCCTATCCTTCATATTAACATTTCGAGAAATATTTCCTGCATATCCATCAGGAAATTTTACAGACTTTATAAACATACAAAATTCTTGTCGTTCCTTCGCTAATAACGTATAACATGCTGTTGGTTTCAACCGTTATTCCCCTTCTTTTTCATGTGTAGCTGCTTGCGAATATTTAAGTCTTGTAAATCAAGTCTTGCATTTTCAGTATCTTTAGACTTCCCAAAGATACTAAATATTGTACCAACCACACTATCACATATATTTTTCTCAATATGCATCACATCCATGTTATGTCTTAGTTTTAATTTAGGCCAATATTCCAACTCCCAAAATATACTTTTTCGCTTCCAGTTCGTTTTGTTTTCATAACATGCATCGTTCATTTGTTGCTTATCGTCCTTAATGATCTTATTATTTTTACCTGGCCTACATTTCCACACACCTTTTAATTTATCTAAGATTTCATCTCCTGTTAAAATTCTTGGAGGCAAACGTCTTTCAGTTGTACCATCATACTCTCTATCATTGCGCCATTCGTGATTCGGACACAAATATCGACAATGATCCATAAAACATATTTTTCTTCTTCTTCGAAATGAAGATGTGTCATCCTGACAAACAGGACAAGCCTTATGCCCTTGAGTGTTATACCTAGATACAGTACCATATGCTGGAAAATCATTTGTCATCCATAATACTGCAACACGCATGGTAAAATATTATTTATTGATAATATCAAAAGTACGCACACCATTTTCCCATAGTTACTTAAGCTCATCGATCAAAGGTTCTAAATAGACATCTATGTCTTTACTTAGAGAACGACGTCCTGGAATTAGTAATGCCATCATTAAGAATTCTTGTTTCATACATCTCCATGGTGGCATATTATATGGCATTAGCAACACTGGCCACATGCTGTACGAGTTTGATAAATCACCAAATGGATTGAACCCATCTGTTGCAAATCCCAACCTAACATTTCTAGATTCTTTTGCAAAATCAGGATATTGTCTATCAAAATCATTCCAAACCTCTACATTTGCTGGGTGTCTAAGTACACCTTCAATATCAACACGGTCTTCCATATGCCACCTCATATTAGATGATGTATGGTGAGACATAAAAAGCCTTTGCAAACGTGGAGTTATAGGAAAATATTCCATCTTTTTGTTCGGGATCTTCTTACCTTTAGGTCCTTGGAATTTGTATCGTTCATGACCACATATAGGACATCTTTCACTATTTTTATTCTCTTTCCAGTATAAAGAAAAATCAAACTCACATACATGAATAGCTTCATACCCTAAACCAAGATCACACAACATTTTCTTAGCCTCATAATAAGACTGTGGAATCTTATTGTCTTTGGGAAATGCTTTCCAAAGTAAGTCAAGCAACAAGTCAAATGATTTGTTGGTCCAACCACACATAACTTTAATGTGCATTAAATTAACAATAAATGTTAAGATTGAGAATGTTGTGCATCCAAAATACAACTCTTTTTCTGCTTCAGCAAATAAGTCAGGCAATGTATTCCTTTCATCGTTGTGGTCATTTGAATCTCCAAGGTTCACAAAATCACTATTCCGATGATATTGATTAGCTAAATCTTCTAATGCTGGTATCATATCGTCATTGTCTTCATTATCACTATCACATGATATTTCATCTTCTTCACTATTTATTTCTACTTCCTCTCGGTCTTCGTTCACTTCTGTGATATCTTCCCCATGATACTCCCACGTAACATATTTACTATAAAACCCCTTTACGAATATATGACGCTCAATTGTATCCAAGTCATGGTAATATAAGTTCATACATGAAAAACATGGACATCAAATCTTATTTTCACCATTTAAGTGAAGCGTTGATAATTTAATAAAATTTTTAAGTCCATCAAAATACTCCACCGATAATTTATTCTTTTGGAAAATCCAACTTTTATCTATCATTTTTCTATTGTATTTCGAACAAGTAGATGATGAATTATACTACATTGAGGAAATAATATACTTAATGTTAAAAAAAATTAAAAATAACATATTCTACATTAATACATATATAAAACAAATAAATAATTTTTTTTTTTAAGTAACATTAACAATATTGACAATAATATTTTCCATTATTTGGAAAATATTGAATTGTTTATTTTAACATTTTTCTAGTTACTGAACTGATAGAAATCTATTTATTCATGGGTATCCTACCCTGATGGATATGGAATTGCCCATAGAATTGGAGTTTTAGGGAGGGTGAAGGTATCCCAAAAAAAAAGTGATCATTAATCTTTAATATAATAGTACTCTCAATGGATACTCTACTCTATCATTCAAAATACCTTACAAAAACACTACTTTATCTGTTTTACCTTAAACCTTTACATTACACAATACATCAGCTTATTTTTCTTCTTGTTCTATATCCTTTAAATGTTATATTTTTAATATATTTTATTCATTTTAAATATTTTCTTTAGCTATTACTAATATCATTATATTTTATAATATTTATAATATTTTTCAATATATTTTCTCAAACCAGTAATATTGTAATATTATTATAATATAAACTATTTATATATTACATGAAGTATATACAATTGGATGACATGGCAGATATTTTTAACACGTAGCTAACACCTGGCAGAGGTCCTGTTCGACTATCGACCAGGGAGATTGCCCTGACATAGCATGTGGATTTTATATACGACCAGTCTGGTCGTATACTTCGTATATTTTGAGAAGATCTTATGCAATTGTAATCGTATCCGAAATTATCTCCCATAATTCCTGAGTATTCGATTATTTAGGAAAGAATATCTGTAACTAATTCATGTAATCCTCCTTGAGCCTATAAATAGAGAAGAAATAGCTCAAGGGAGAGAGCTCTTTTTCTTTTGGGGAACTCTTGGTTAATTATGAGTTTATGCTTTACAAGAGAATTATAGCTATTATCTTTCGATTGTATTATTCATCCCTCTAAGGCTTGTGAAACTTGAAGAACCCTAGCTCTTTGATCACTCCTTTGAGAATCAATATCAATAATAGCTTAAGTGGACGTAGGTCATTAACAATTCATGGGGCCGAACCACTATAATTTACTGTGTCATTTACTATTCTTTCCATTAGATCTATTTCAATACCTTCTATCACATCAAGCATTTGCCTCCGTGTCAGTTGACCAAAACAAGGGTCAACATTCTGGTGCTTTCATTGAGAGCTTGAGACGAGGTTGTTAAAGCACTAATGGCAAAGACAACAAGGGAGACTGGGCAGGCGGCTAACGCTGCACCATCTCAACCTCCTCCTCCGGATATGGTTGAGAATGAGCCACACTTGGAGTTTGATGAGGAGGAACTGGACTCCGAAACGCTGAGAAATACTCTGGGAGTATTGCAAGATGAACTGGCCAATTTGAGGGCCAGTCAAGAAAGTGCTGCGGAGACCATGGCGCGATAGCAGTAAGAAATAGAGCGTCAGCACAAAGAACTGAGTGAAAGACAGGCAGAGATGGACCGTCGTCAGAGGGAGGCCATGGCAGCCCTCGAAGTCGCCCTCCAATTGGCTAGGTATCAGGCTGAACCTGCCTCGCAACCTGATCAACCCTCAAATGGGCCACCTCAAAGGGGTCCCAATCCTAGCCCTCCAATCCAGCCAACGAGCCCTCAACGGCCGGAGCCTCCACCAATGCCTCAGGATGATGTCCCAGCTAAGGACCTTGAGATGTAGCCTCCATCCCAGGCTGGTCGAGGCAATCCTCCGCATCCAAAGCAGAATAGGGCCGGGCAGCAACCCCTTAGCCCTAGACACCAGGGGGTGAAGAGCCGCACCCACCGAGCAGGGGACATCGTCCTTTTGGCAACAGAAGGAACTCAGAGACAGGCTCTGCGGTCAGGGGCCCCCCATGGCATGATAATGCATGGGGACCTACCGACCAGCGCAGGCCTCCCCCTAACGCTTGGGAAGTTCCAACCCGAGGAGGCAACAAAGGAGACAGTCGGTCTCACCATAGCCAATCGAGGTTCAGAGATGGCCATGGCTACAATGAGGCCGACTCAGGCAGAGGGAATGCCGGTTGAGGAATGAGGAGAGAGGTGGAGGCAGAAGCCCACCACCTAGAGAAGACTAACGAGTGAGACGTAATGCTGGGGGGCAGCCCAGACAAAACAACATCTTTAACCGGCTCGGAGCCAACGAACAACGACAGAGAGACGACGACTTAAGGGATGTACTCAATGACCGCCGAGAACGGCACGACGAGTACATTCCCCCGGCACAAGAGGCCCCAGCAATTACTGAAGCCGTTCAAGCTCAGATAGATGCCCTGAACCAAGTAGTGCAACACTGGTCGGGGGAAAAACGTCTCACATCGAGTACGATAGGAGAAGGGGCACTCCTTTCGTCCAGAGGATTGCTGTGGCAGAAACTCCCAGTAAGTTTATAATTCCCACACTTTCGAACTTTGACGGGTATGGTGATCCGGTATCTCATGTCAACAAATTTGAGATACAAATGGACATTTAGAAGGTGTCCGAAGACGCTCGGTGCAGGATCTTCCCTGCAACACTTTCTGATGCTGCACAGGAGTGGTTCTTTAAGTTCCCTCTTGCAAGTATTGAATCTTGGGAGATGTTCTTAAAGGAGTTTTACGGAAAATTCTATGCGGGTCATGTGCACCCAACTGAGGCAAATCAGTTGGTTGAGATACGCCAGCAAGAAGGAGAACCACTGAAAGACTACGTCCAGCGTTTCATGTGAGCTGCGGTTGGGGCCAAAACATTGGGAGATGAAGGAAAAATGATGGCCCTAACTGCAGGAGTTAGGCGCCGTACGCCTATGTGGAGTAGCCCCCGAAAACATGGGGTTAAAATTACCCAAGAATTTTTGGATCGAGCTGATCGATACATCAAGCTCGAAGATGCGATTGCCAGTGAGGGAAATACCCCAATTAAAGATAAGGGGACTGAAGACCCCACCAAACCCGCCAATGGGGCAAAGCCCAATGGCAACGGCAAAAGAAATGGGAATGGCAACGGAAAGAATGGGGGGAAGAGGCCCCATAACGACCCTCCACTTTTGAGAGCAAGCGCGCTAAGGGAAACTGTTATGAGCCACAGTTCACCAACTACACTGCCCTTGTCGGGTCTTGAGCAAAGGTGTATCAGGACACGAGTTCCAGTGTGCCTTACAAAAGACCCGCTGCCATTCGAAAGGATATTTCGAAAAGGGATACCACCAAGTTCTGTTGTTTTCACAATGAATACGGACACAATATGAACGAGTGTAACCAGTTGAAGGATGAAATCGAGTTCCTTATTAGACAAGGACACTTGAGAAGATACGTGTGGGCCTCGAGAACTTCCCAACGAGAGGCTCCAGGTGGCAACGAGCAGGCGCCTACGCGCCAACGCTCGCCACCTTTACAGCCTAACCCCGTGGCTGGCACCTTACTCACCATCTGCGGAGGCCCGCACCTTGCGGGAAACAATGGAAAGGCAAGATAACGATATGCTCGGACCCTACGCCACGACCAGGACATCGAGATGATGAATGTGGAGGACCGGGCATCAAAGAAGGCTCGGACAGAGGATGGTGAAATATCCTTCTCTGATTGCGACGCCCAGCACGTCTGGTTCCCACATTCCGATCCACTGGTCGTGGATGTTCAAATTGCCAACATGATGGTGAAAAAAGTGCTGGTCGATACGGGAAGTTCAATTAACATCTTGTATAAATCTTCGCTAGAACGAATGAAGTTTTCCGTCAAGGACTTGGAGCCCTGCAACCAAACAATATATGGTTTCTCTGGTGAGGGACTCGCTCCAACAGGGTTAATCAAGCTTCCAGTAACAGCAGGTACAATGCCCGCTACCAGGACATTACTCACTACTTTCATAGTAGTTGATTGTCCTTCGGCCTACAATGCTGTAATTGCAAGACCCATACTGGTTGACCTTCGGGCCGTCACCTCTATATGGCACTTGGCCATGAAATTCCCAACAGACGCAGGGGTAGGACGCGTGTTGGGAAACCAGAGGGAAGCAAGGGAGTGCTACAATGCCTCAATCACTAAGGCCAAGAAAGGTATGTCGAGGAGTGCTCCCCCAGAAAAGTTGCAGATGGCCATTGATGTACAAGCCCAATCAGGTGATGAAATCACCAAATAGGGTGTTGCCCAAAGTGAGGATAGAGACTTGGATCCTCGCTTTGGGGATTTTGAAAAAGATGTAGGACTTGTCGAGGACCTTGAGGAGGTCCAACTTGACAAAAATTTTCCAACCAGAGTTGTAAAGGTCGGCAAAAATTTAGATGCAACAACAAAACACACACTGGTGGAATTTTTGAGGAAGAACCAGGAAGTTTTTGCCTGGTCACATAAAGACATGGCTGGGATAGATCCTGCAGTAATCAGCCATGTCCTGAACGTTGACAAAAGCTTTCCACCCGTGCAACAGAAAAGAAGGCTGCTCGATAAAGACAGATAGAAATCCTTGAAAGAGGAAGTTGAAAAACTAAAGGAGAATGGGTTCATCAGGGTGGAATTTTATCTATCGTGGGTCTCTAATCCAGCACTGGTTCCCAAGCCGAATGGCAAATGGCAAACCTGTGTGGATTTCACAGACCTTAATGAAGCTTGCCCTAAAGATTGCTTCCCACTCCCAAGGATTGACCAGCTGGTCGATGCAACTGCAGGCCATGAGATCCTTTCTTTCATGGATGCATACTCGGGATACAATCAAATTAGTATGCATCCCCCTGACGAGGATCACACTAGTTTTCAGATCGATACAGGGCTATACTGTTACAAAGTAATGCCCTTCGGACTGAAAAACGCTGGTGCGACTTACCAGCGACTAGTTAACCACATGTTTAAGGAGTTAATCGGAGTAAACATGGAGGTGTACTTTGATGACATGTTGGTAAAGTCAAAAAAGGCAGAAGGACATGTGAAAGATCTGCAAGAGTGTTTCAATGTTTTGAATAAATATCAGATGAAACTAAATCCTCTCAAGTGTTCCTTCGGAGTAGGATCATGGAAGTTCTTGGGGTTCATCGTTAATTCGAGAGGAATCAAGGCTAATCCTGAAAAGATCAAGGCCCTGATCAATATGAAATCGCCAGTAAAGATCAAAGATGTGCAAAGTCTGATTGGAAGAATTGCCGCGCTTAGTAGATTTATTTCAAAATCAACGGATAAGTGCGTCCCTTTCTTTAATCTACTTAGGGGCAACAAGAAGTTCGAGTGGACTGAAGACTGTGAACAGGCTTTTCAAGCCTTAAAAGCCCACATGGCGCAGCCTCCCGTCTTATCAAAGCCTATAGATGGGGAAACTTTGTTCATATACTTGGCGATCACCGAATATGCTGCTAGTGCGGTGCTAGTGAGAGAAGAAGAAGGTGTACAAAAGGCGGTGTATTATGTGAGCAAGAGGTTAATCGGAGCTGAGTTGAGATATCCTCCCATCGAAAGATTAGCCCATTGCCTAATTTTGGCCTCGAGGAAGTTACGTCCTTACTTCCAAGCCCATCTAATTACAATCTTGACTGATCAGCCCCTTCGGCAAGTTTTGCAAAAGTCAGAGGCTGCTGGTCGTTTGTTGAAATGGGCAGTCGAACTCGGTCAGTTCGATATCACATACTCACTGCGAGCAGCAATAAAAGGACAAATCTTGGCTGATTTCATTGTTGAATTCACCGAACTCCCAGACAGCAGGCAGGGTGAAAAGACTAGTGCGCCTGAGCCTCAAGTTGAAGCTCCTTCGTGGAAGCTATTCATGGATGGATCATCCAACGAATCTCACGCAGGAGCAGGAGTGATATTGATAATGCCGAAAGGGCATCGATTTCACTTCGCAATTAGGTTTGACTTCACCGCTTCAAACAACGAAGCCGAGTATGAAGCCCTACTCGCTGGGTTAAGGTTGGCCAAAGACATGAGCATTAAAGTGCTGGATATTTATAGTGATTCAAGACTGGTAGTGAATCAAGTCTTAGGGGAGTATCAAGCACGAGGTCTGAAAATGGTGGCCTATCTGAACAAAACCAAAGATCTGTTGGCACAATTTGAAAAATATACCCTCCAGCAAATACCTTGAGATAAGAATTCAAACGCAAATGCCTTAGCCAAACTCGCGAGTGCAAAGGATGCTGACACTTTAAATATAGTGCCAGCTGAACGGCTGCACGAGCCAAGAATACGAGCAGACGAAACCAATATGGAGGTCCGGTTAGCAAATACATTGATGGCACCATACCTGGAGTTTCTCACGAGCGGTATACTACCAGCAGATAGAAACAAAGCCAGGACCCTTCAGAGACAGGTTGCTGGGTATATACTGGTCGATGGTGTTCTTTACCGAAGAGGATACTCAATGCCACTACTCAGGTGTGTTACACCAGAAAAGGCTAAAGAATTGATGAAGGAAGTACATGAAGGCTTCTGTGGAGACCATGCTAGGGGGCAGAGATTATCAAAGAAGATTCTAAGGCAAGGTTATTTCTGGCCAACAATGAACGAAGACTCGATGAAGTTTGTGCGAAAATGTGATAAGTGTAAGAGATTTTCCAAGATGCCACGGGCACCTCCTAATGAGTTAAAGCAAATGCAAAGTCCATGGCCCTTCGTAGTATGGGAAATAGATTTAAACGAGTCCTTGCCCACAGGAAAAGGTGGAGTGAAATACGCAGTTGTGGCGGTTGACTACTTCACCAAATGGGTCGAGGCCGAGCCACTCACAACCATAATGACAAAGAAGGTACTTGATTTTGTCATCAAGAACATTGCTTGTCGATATGGATTTCCAAGAAAGATTGTCTCGGACAATGGCACCCAGTTTGATAGTGACATGTTCACAGATTTCTGCGAAAGGCATGGCATAATCAAGAGCTTTTCTTCAGTTGCTCATCCGCAAGCAAACGGGCAAGTCAAAGTAGTAAATAAGACATTGAAGGATACTTTGAAGAAAAGGCTCGAGGAAGCTAAAGGAGCATGGCCAGAACAGCTTCCTGAAGTACCCTGGTCGTATAGAACTTATCACCGAACAGCAACAGGTCATACCTCATTTTCCTTGGCATATGGGTATGAAGCTATGTTGCCTGTCGAGTTAGATCCGCCCTCGCATCGAAGAATCACATACGACCCAGGCCAAAATAGCCAACTATTGATGGAGTCCCTAGACCTGATCGAGGAGAAACGGGAAAAAGCCCAACTCCGAGTAGCTGCGTACTAGCAAAAAGTCGCTCTATATTTTAACTCTAAAGTAAAAGAAAGAAAGTTCAACGTCGGAGACTTAGTGCTTCGAAGAGTTTTCTTAAACACTCGCGACCCAGCTGATGGAGTACTCAGACCAAACTGGGAAGGACCCTACCAGATTGAAGAAGTCGTTCATCTAGGCACCTATAAACTTGCATGCTTAAATTGGGATCTCGTTCTGCGTTATTGGAATGGAGAACACCTGCGCAAGTACTATCATTAAACAGTCCTTCTTAAAGGACTAGCTTGTATTAATTTTTACTTTTTACAAGTTTTGGAAAAGGGTTAGTCATGTTATATGGCTAATCGCTTATAAGTGTAAGATCTTTCAAAGATCACTCGTAAAGACACGTTTAGTCCATTTGAATACGAGAATTATAAGGGACTGTGCGCAGCTAGTCATTCTTGCCAAACTTTGTAATTTTTTACAAGTATTTGTTCATTACGTGTGTTGTTTTGCTATATTATAAGTTCTACATTTTATACCGAGCAGTAATGTTCGTACAGGTTTTGGTCAAGGCAAGTGACCAAGGACCTAAAGCTCCTCAGTCACTTGGGGGGCATATAAGGTACATCGATAGCAAAGCATACCAAGAGGTATGTAAACACATGAACAAAATAAGTGAAAGCATACTACAGTACTTAGAGTATTTTTCAAAATTTATATTTTGAAAAATCAAGCCAAAGTACTATGCTAGGTTCGGTCATGCGAACAGATGTTATAATAAAGTAAAAATATTATAATGTCATTGGAATCCTTTTACACCGCGAGCAGTATTGCTCGGATGTAACTGTTCAAGTAAAAGTAAAATAGCTGCCCTTGCAACAATAAAAAAAATTGTCTTTACATCACGACCCGTGGGTTGTGTAGTTGAGATAAATAAAAGAAAAAAAAGAACTAAGGAGCTGGAGGGTCTTGAGGAGCGCCTTGGTCGACGGTTGGGCCAGCTTCAGTGTCTGCGCCATCTATCCCTGCTGTCAGGGAAATCTCTGGGGAAGCAGGCACTTCAGTCTTCTCTTCTTCTTCCAGACGAATGGCACACTGCGTCATTAAAGTCCTCCTTAAGCGTTCGGACAGATAGTTGAAGTTAGCCTCCCAGTTGTGCTTCCAGAACTCGTAGAAGCAAAGATGAGTGGCTTCCTTGTACTTCTCCAAGTTCTTGGCTCCAGCCTCCTCAAGCTCCTGCACTCGTTTTCTGAGTTCCTCTGCCTCCTGCCCGCTGGCGATCAGGTCAAGCTCAAGCTGTATAGCTTCTTGATAGTTGAGCTTGGCGCTTTCCCTGAACTTTTCCCTAGATTCGTTGGATTTCTTCAGGGCGTCCCGGGTTTCCAGCAGCTCCTTGGTTAGAGTAGCTTTGTCCTCGAGCAGTTCTTCTTTCTGCTTGGACAACTCCATCTTCTCTGCAAGAAACTTGCCATTCAGTTTGGTAAGCTCGTTGTTTGTAGCTTCAAGTGCTTTCTTGGACTCGGCAAGCCTGGCGTCGAAGTTCTTGCCCTGAGACACCAATGCCCCAGCACGGCGCCAGCCAGCGGGTACGGTCAGCAGTCCCTGAAGTTAGACAGAAGAAGATAAAGTAAAGGTAGGGAATCGAAAATAAATGTTACATCAGTAGGAGTTGACTTACGCTAACTATCTTGTTCAGCCCTCTATTGAGAACTTGATCAGCTTCCATAGAGGTAGTTTCAGTGATAGCTGTCTGGCTGCATTTATGCTTGGAGAGCTTGTATATTCTCTCCCTAGCAGAATTGACCACGAGGCTGGGCAGGGAGCCTTCAGGCTAAGTGTGCAAGGTTTGGCTGCTAGGAGCCTTAGGAGAAGGCTGCTGGTCGGCGGGATTTGAGGCCGGCTGCTCGAGAGGCGATGGAGGTGGTGAGTTCTCCTTCGAAGGGGCTGTGGCTAGAGGGTCGTCAGTGCGGGCCTTCTTTGAGGTAGTCTTACTGCTCTCCCCTCAAGCCCTCTTGCTGTCCTTCTTTTGGCTAGAAGAGATGGTAGCAGTCCTGTAGTGCTCGAACACGTCCTCAGAGTCCATATCTGCACAAAGGAAACAATGCGAGCAGTAAGACAAGATGGTCACACAGGGCCAAAAAATGAAAGAGAAAAGATTATGACTAAATTACCTGCTCTACAACTATTGGTCGCTACATTATTTACTGAACTACTTACTGCCTGGAAGAAATCTGAATTTAAGATGGGATAATTCTTAAAGTTGCCATCCCCGTCAAACAGATGACAGGGAATCGGAAAATTGTTTAAAAGCGAAATTACTATACCATTATCATTCGACGAGTCGTCAAAGAGTTTGGTAGGCTCGGCAACCTTCTGTTTTCCTTTTCCTTTGGGAGCCGGGGGACTCTCTGCTCGAGGAGTGCTAGCAGGTTCCCTGATTGTGACCCCAGTTGGTCTCCTCCGCAGAGGAGACGCTTGAGGTTGCTGCTTGGGTTCCCCTTCGGCGCGAGCACTCCCCGATAAAGGCCCCTTCGTCTTTGATTGGGGGGCCCAAAGGCCGGCCAACCTAAGGTTAGCCTCAGTAACCAGGGCCTTGACACTCTTTTCAGCATCTAGCATGCCAGCGAAGAGTGCCGCCCTCGACACCATCCCCAGAGTTGGGTTTGGTCGTAGCCACGGGCCTGGAATATGTCAAACGTTTAAAATACTGTGGAGGAAAATACCAAGTGAAGAATTCAGCTACTAATAAGAAGGTTTTACCTCCACGAGCGAAGGCCAGATTGTCCGTGACCAGGTCAGGCGTAAGGAAGTACTTCTGGTGGTACCTCCCCACGTTTGAGATGTGGGTTGTGTCAGTCAGGAAAGTGCGCCCAGTTTCTTGATGACAAAGATTGAAGAACCCCGTGCCTTCTTGGTTGGGGTTAGACTTGAGGTCGAACAGGTAGTTGACCTCATGTGGCGACGGCACATGCCATTTTTTCTGGCTATACAGGATATTGAGTGTAGCAAGCATTCTATATCCGTTTGGGGTAATTTGGAAGGGGGAACTCCAATATAGTTGGCCACCCCCTGAAAGAAAGCATAAAGAGGCAAAGTGGCTCCTACCTCAATATGAAATCGCGACCAGGCGTTGTAGGCACCTCCAGGCAGATTAGCCCTTTGGTCTGGGTTAGGTTTGACTAGGGTCACCCCTGTCAAATTGTATTTGTTTAAGTAATTGGTGATCATTCTGATCGTCACCTTACTTTCAGAGACTATATGCCACTCGACGTCCGGCTGAGTAGTGTGTCGAGGGCGGGCATGCCTTTGCACATTTGGATCAGGAGCATTTTCGTCTCGACCACTGGTAGAGGGAGCATCAGTAGTAGCCTGATGGGAAGTGTTGGGAGTTTTTCTTTTTCGAGCTTTGGTTTTGGTACGAGCCATATTTTGAGTCAAAACTGGGGAACTGTTTAGGTTAATGCGAGAAAAAGGAATATTAGTGATCAATATCGAGGGTTGTTCTTCGTCCTTGAGCATCTGAGCTAGCAGATCATCGTCGATGGGTGTTTATCCTCCCCACGGGTCTTGCATATGAACTGCAAACAGACAAAGGAGGAGATAAGACACACAGTTAGGGAGCTTATGTTGAAAGTTGGAATAACGTTGCTCGCATCTATCGACCAGCAACATTCTAACCGAAACACTAAGTTTTATGCTAACAGTTTGAAAAATGGATAAAAAAGTGGAAGTAAAAAGTTTTCTGAAAAGAAGCTTTTTCAACTCCAAAGGGGCGGGAAAAACCTGGTTTTTCAACTAGCCTAAAAATCGAATTTATACATCGATTTTACGCCCTAAACTTATGATCCTAAATATCAAACTGATTCCTAACTTATATAGAGCAAAAATATACTACCCTATCAAGCATCAACGTCATATACATAATCCTCACAAATTTCTACTCAAGAACGCAAAAAATTTCAGAGCACAGAAGCAGTATGCATGGCATCTCGAAGAGTTTAAAAGATGAATAAATTTACCTGGATGAAGGTTGGAGATTCTGAAACGGGACGACTTTGGGCTTGCAAACAAAGAACCCTTGAGCAAATCGATGGGAGACCTTCGAAGTTCTGAGTTCTGGGATGGAGTTCTTGGGAGTTCTTGGCAGAAAATGGTGAGTAAAAGGGTAAAAGGCGAATAAGAGGGTTACTTATAGAAGTCGAGGTATGACAAAAAGTAGTAATCATGAATTCCCTTTTCCGAAGCATGGGGGAGTGTAACAGCCGTCGGAGTGGTTTCTTAAAAACTGAAAAAGCTTGATTAGACGTGATTAGGTCACGGTTTTCAAAAACGTACGAGGGCTCTGACAGATTTTGTGGGGCATATGAAAGATTGTTTTCCTAAGTTTACTTATTGCTGGTCGCAATAAATAAACTTGGGGGGAAAATGTTATCCAAAGAATAGGCGTGGATGGCGTGGCAGACATTTTTAACACGTAGCTGACACCTGGCAGAGGTCCTGTTCGACTATCAACCAGGGAGATTCCCCTGACATAGCATGTGGATTTTATATACGACCAGTCTGGTCGTATACTCCGTATATTTTGAGAAGATCTTATGCAATTGTAATCGTATCCGAGATTATCTCCCATAATTCCTGAGTATCCAATTATTTAGGAAAGAATATCTGTAACTAATTCATGTAATCCTCCTTGAGCCTATAAATAGAGAAGAAATAGCTCAAGGGAGAGAGCTCTTTTTCTTTTGGGGAATTCTTGGTTAATTCTGAGTTTATGCTTTACAAGAGAATTATAGCTATTATCTTTTGATTGTATTATTCATCCCTCTAAGGCTTGTGAAACTCGAAGAACCCTAGTTCTTTGATCACTCCTTTGAGAATCAATATCAATAATAGCTTAAGTGGACGTAGGTCATTACCAATTCGTGGGGCCGAACCACTATAATTTACTGTGTCGTTTACTGTTCTTTCCATTAGATCTATTTCAATACCTTCTATCACATCAAGCATTTGACTCCGTGTCAGTTGACCAAAACAAGGGTCAACAAAATAAAATAAAAAAATAATAATAATATATTAAAAATTATTTTTTAATGTGCCTCATATAGAGAAAGAGATAATATATTTGTATATATGAAAAAAAATACATATATATATCTATATATGTGGAGAGAAAGAAAGAAAGAGAGACTAGGATAAAAAAAATACACATATATATACATATATATCTATATATGTTTAATGTAATATTAAATATTATACGTGGATTTTAAATTAAAGTTTCTTGCTAGTTTTTTTTAAAAAAAAAAAATTGTTGCTAATTGACAGTAGATTATATTATATGTTTAATATGCTATTATTCTAATAAGTGAATTTAAGTTTAATTAAACTTTATTTAAGTTATAAAACATATGATTTTTTTATTTTTAAATAATTATCATTATAAAATGTATAAAAAATATCATACTTTAATTTTTTTTAATTATTTATTATTTTAAAATAATTATCATTGTAAAATATGTGAAAAATATCATATTTTAATTTGTTTATTTATTTATTATTTTTAAATAATTATCATTGTAAAATATCTAAAAGATATCCTATTTTAATTTTTTTAATTATTTTATTTTATTTAAGTTTAAGTGTTTACAAACTACCGTCAAATATAAGAATATTCTATTAAATATAAGAATATTCTGTTAAAGTTAACATTAATAAAATAAAAATCCGTTAAAATCAATAATTTCTATTATCTACACACTTATTATATAGAAGAGATATATATGGTGAAAGAAAGAAAACAAATATTAAAATATTTTTGAAAAATAAAAGTTAACTTGTCTAATTGCATGGCTTAAAATTATATACATATAGATTATTTTTCTACCCGAAAAACTTTGCTAATTTTATTAATTTTATTCATATATTTAAATTTAAGTTAATTTTGTTAAAGTAATGGGTACATTAGTTACACTTTAAAAAGTAGTTTTTTTAATAAAAAATTTGAAAATATTTTAAGGAAACACGTTCGGTAGGTGACTTTTGATTTTTTTTTAATTTAAAAATAAAATTAAGTAAATTTTGAAAACAGAATTTTGTTGCTTTTAATATTTTTTTAAAACACTTTTTACATTTCTATATCTCCCGTCTTCCTCGAGCAACAGTACACCAATTCCTCAAGTTTCTTCTTCTCTCACCCATGGCTTCAACTCTCCACTCAGATTTCTTTAGGTAAGATTATCGTATCTTTCTCTCACGTCTTTATGATCTATTTCACACACTCTCTCTCTCCCTCTATTTCAATTTCAATCTCATGTGTCTAAGGTCTAAGCTGATGAAAAATACCTCAATCTATAAAATTTAGCAAAAATTTAAACTCATGCCAATTCGCTTCTTCTTATTCTTCTTCCATCGATCTCTCCTTTGAGAGGCTCCTCGACTCCAAGACCTCATATTCAGATCAGACTCAGCTCATCGATCACGTCTTTTGGTCTTTTGGGAGTGTACTACTGTAATGGTTCTATCTGGTTTTCTTCTCTAAGAAACTAATTCCATCATTGCTCATTTTGCTATGGATTCTAGTGGTACACTAATTGTTGACCTTATTTTTTTCTTATTTATCTATTCTTTTCTCTCCTTTTGTTTTGTTGAAATTATTGTCGTTTGTGAGAGATTTCAGTGATGGGATTTCAAGGGAGTGAAGATAGAAAGTATTGGGACTCAAAGTGATTCCAATACACAAGCATTCAAAGAGGTAGCTTCACATTTGTACTTAACTTTTTTTTGTTGATAAGTAATTTAATTCTTCTGTTATCTGGCAATCATTCTGGTTAGACCCTTTTCAAGATTTTGCTATGCATATATGTCAAGAAGAACGGGCTTCAACTGGAATTACTTGTGAGAATGGCTTACTTGGGGAAATGGGAGCCTAAGTTTTTACTGCATAACTTTGTGTATGCTCTTATGTTATTCAACCCTCGCAATATATACATACATACATATATATATATATACACTAGCAGAAAGCAACATGCAATGTACGTTTTCTTAGTTGTATTGAGAAAATGTATGAACTTAGTTTTATTTTTTTAACTTTCGTATTAAATTTTATTATTTAATCAAGGTAGGTAACCATTTGGTAAATTATTAAATGATAAAATATATTTTCAAATTTACTAATTAACTAAATTTTCATATTCCTAGCAACTTTAAATTATTTATGTAATAATAAATAATTAATATTTTAATACTAACTTGATAGCACTCAAATTGTTGAAGGTGAAAAGAGATGGGTATAATCCTGAAAGTAAAGTTATAATAATAATAATGAAGTTAAAATTTTAATATAATTATGTTAATCCACCAAACTATGTTAAATATATATGGAAATTAATAACAATAATATTTATATATTTATTAAGATATACAATTTATATATGAATACTATTATTAATGTATATCTAATTTGTTATCCAAAATAACCTAATTATTAATATTATATGATGATGATAATATCTTCTAAATTTTTTCCACATAGATTATTTCATTTTAATTAATTTAAATATATATAAATAAAAAATTTGTTTATCTAAGTTAAAAATTGTGGGTATAAATTTTTAGTTATTAATATTTTGTAGTATAAATTTTGGGTAAATTTTAAGATCACAGTAGTATTAAAATCAAAACCCAAAACCCTACTATTATTATAAACATTTAAACACTACTATTATTAATAAAATTGCACGTTATTAAACAATTACACATTAGTAAACAATTAGTATAAATATATAAACAATTACTACTATTGCACATTATTAAACAGCTGAAGGGTATGGATTTTAAGTTTTGGGTAAAATTTACACATTATTGGGCCAAACCCAAAGTAATAAGAAGCCCAATAATCAAACCCTACTTATTAATAACCCTACTATAAATATATATCTTTATAAACCTATCCTGCCGCCACCCCCAAAACTCAACACCACCACCATCTTCGTCAGCTCCATTTCCCCTCACTCGAAATCATTCAGTCCCCTCCGTCCTTCCCTCACCATCTTCGACGACCCAAGTGGAAGTGTCCGAATCACCCAGGCCCATCTCGCCCTCCCTTGCGCGCGACCCCGAAGCCAGGTGACTCGAACCCAGACGTAGCCCCAAATAGCATGTAGTTTTTGTAATGTAAGGGAGTTTTTGTTTCATGATTCAGGTATGCATGTAATTTACTGTGACAAGGCATGAAGAGGGTCTGTATAACAACAGCGACCTCAGACATAGCCCCAGATAGCAAAGAGGTATATATTTATTTGAAATGTGTTTGTACTTTTGCTTTCTAGAGATTAGTTTCATTTTAGGGTAGACCTTTTTGTTGTTTGCCAATGAACAGGCTGTGAAAGAGAACATTCTAAATCAAATCACTAATGCCTCAAGGATGGTCAAGTTAGAGAAAGATTTATATGTTAATATTATTTTTATATGTTACTATATTTATATGTTATTTAGGATTTATAAGATTTATATATCACTATATTTTTTGTGTGTCCAGTTTATATTAAATATTATTGTGTGGTACTTTTTATTCCTCTAAATCTTAACTGACTTAACTACTTTCAGTTATGAGCCTCTTCAGCTCAGTTTAGCTGCCTATATATAGAGGGGCTCTCGGCTGGAACAAAGACAACAAGAAGAAGAGAAAAACAGAGTGATTTTCAGAATCAAGAAGCAAGAGAGAGAGAGAAAGAGAGTGTGAGATCAAAGGGTTTAGTAGTTGAGCTAACACTACTGTTCGAAAGTGTTCGAAAGTGTTAGGCTCAAGGGTGGGGTTGAGTGTTTTGAGATAGTCCTCCATTGAAGACTCTTAAGTTGAAGATCCACTTCTCAACTGTATTGTACTCATTGCTACAGATTCATTCAATAAAGGGATAGTGTTCAAACTGGATGTAGAGTCAAAGATCACATTGATCTTTGGTCTTGAACCAGTATAATTGTTCTGTGTTGGGTTAATTTCATTACTGATATTTGTGTTTAGTTTATATGACTGATTTGATTCTCTTCTAACTTCTACAACTCTATTTTATGCACAATAGAATTTGTTTTATAAGTGCCATTGATTTACAGGGATAAGTTCTTAACCATCATAACAATCTGGTTGTTTTGATCTTGAGTTATTACAGATTTTACAACAAAATCAGAGCCAGGTTTTTCGATCAAGAAGAACAACTCAAGATCTTGACATTTCCGCTGCAAGATTGATCAAGAAACTGTTCAAGAACTCATCCCAGCCATGGCCAAGTTCGAACTGGAAAAGTTTGATGGAGCAGGCGATTTTTCTCTATGGAGGGAGAGCCTCAAAGGAATTCTTGTGCATCAAAAGGTGGCAAAGGTTCTTGGTGACACCAAACTCCTAACTAAGAAGAAACCTGAAGAGATTGCTGAAATGGAAGAGATGGCTTACTACACAATAATCATGCACCTGTCCAACAATGTTTGAAGAAAACTAATTGATCAAAAGACAGCCAAAGGAATATGGGATAAGTTGGAAGAACTCTATATGAAACCTTCAATTTCCAGCAAGATAAATCTGCTTGAAAGACTCTATGGCTTCAGAATGATATCTACTTTATCTTTAGATGAAAAAATAGACAAGTTTAATGAAATTATTGTAGGTCTTGCCAATATTGAACACAAAGTAGATGAAGAGAGCCAAGCCATCATCCTTCTAAGGTCTCTACCTATCGCCTATCAAGAAGTGAAGGCTGCCATTAAATATGGCAAAGATGTGATAACACTAAAGGAAGTTCTTGGTGCTTTAAAGTCCAAGGACTTTGAGTTACAACTGGAAAGAGAAGCTAAGAAAGAAGAAGTATACTTAGCAAGAGGAAGGACCCCAAAGAGGAGCTTTTCCAAGAATCATAATCACTCTCATTCCAGATCAAGATGTCGGGCAAAAGGTGACAGAAAGTGTTATTTCTGTGGAAGACTAGGACACATTCAGAGATTCTGTGTCAAGTATAAAGAACAGCAAGGAAGCTTCAAGTCCCAGCATAATCAAAAGAGTAATCAAAGGCATAAATTCGATCAAAGAACACAAAGTGAAACAGCTGCAGTAGCCGAAGAAGACACTGATGAGTGGTCAACAGATGGAGATGCCCTTACTATCTCAGAAACCACACAAACCAGGGAGTGGATTCTCGATTCTGGCTGCACATATCATATGTGCCCAACTCGAGAATCATTTTTTGATTATAAACAAATTGATGGTGGTAAAGTTCTAATGGGAAACGATTTTTCTTGCAGGGTCATTGGAATTGGAAGAATAGCTATTAAACAGTTCAATGGAGATGTGAAAATTCTGTCAGCTGTGAGGCATATTCCAGACTTGAGAAGAAACATAATTTCCCTTGGAGCCTTGGAAGATGAAGGATATTCATACAAATCTATGAATGGAAATTTGAGGATTTCTAAAGGATCTCTACTAGTAATGAGAGGCAAGAAAATAAATGGTTTATATATTTTGGATGGAGAAACAGTCCCTACTGCTGAAGCTGGAGTTGTGAAATGTCAAGAAAATGAGATGATGCTATGGCACCAAAGACTCGGGCACATAAGTGAGCAAGGCCTTAGAGAATTGCACAGTCAAGGAATAATCATCAAGCTAAAGACATGTGCTCTTCCTTTTTGTGAAGCATGTATACTTGGTAAGCAACATAAGATCAAGTTCACTCAAGCTCGACACACCACAAAGAGGATACTAGAATATATCCATGCCGATCTATGGGGACCTTACAAGATTCCAACCAACACACGTAAACAATATTTTCTTTCCATAGTTGATGATTATAGTAGATGTGTGTGGACTTGTTTATTATGAACTAAAGATGAATGTCTAGATCACTTTAGGACTTGGAAAACACAAATAGAAAACCAAACTGAATTGAAAATCAAAACTCTTAGAACTGACAATGGCCTAGAATTTGTTAATCATGAGTTTGATATTTTGTGTAAAGAAAGTGGCATAACTAGACATAGAACAATTGTCAATACCCCTGAACAAAATGGGGTAGCTGAACGTATGAATAGAACATTGTTAAACAAAGTTCGATGCTTGTTACTTAGCTCAGGATTGGGAAAAATATACTGGGGAGAAGCCTTGGCAACCGCATGTTACCTGATAAATAGAAGCCCAAATAGGTCAATAAATTTGAAAACACCTTTTGAGATGTGGCATAATAGGCAACCTAACCTCAAACACTTGAAGTATTTGGATGTACAACTTATGTACACCAATCTATTGATAAATTAGAACCTAAATCAATCAAAGGAATTTTTCTAGGATATCAAATAGGTACAAAAGGTTATAGGATCTGCGTAAACCAAAAGGGTAGACTCAAAATTATAGTGGCAAGAAATGTTGTTTTAATGAGTTTGATTTCCCTTATTTGACAGCCGCGAAAGGTAGTTTGTCCTCTGATATTGTAGGCAACACAGGAACAAAAAGGGTTACCAAAACTGAGATTGAGCTAGACAAGCAAGAGGAAGCATCAGAAAAAGAACAAGACTCATCTATAGAAGCTGGAACTGAAACCGCATAAATACAAGATGAGCTGGTAGACTATCAGCTAGCAAGAGATAGGACCAGAAGGGAAATCCATCCTCCACTGCGCTATGCAGAAGCAGACCTGATTGCTTATGCTCTTTGTGTTGTACAGCAGGCAGAAATCAATGAGCCAAGTAGTTTTGAAGAAGCTACCTCAGGAAAGGATAAAGATAGATGGTTACAAGCCATGCAAGAAGAAATGGAATCACTCACCAAGAATAGAACATGGGACCTTGTAACCAAACCAGTAAACCAGAAAGTAATAGATTGCAAATGGATTTTCAAGGTCAAAGAGGGGATAAGAGGTGATGATTCAGTAAGACATAAGGCTAGGTTAGTAGCTATGGGTTTCACTCAGGTGGAAGGGATAGACTACATAGAAATATTTTCACCAGTTGTGAAGTATAAAACAATAAGATTAATGTTATCTCTAGCTGCACAACAAGACTTAGAGGTGGAGCAATTACATGTGAAGACTGCGTTTCTAAATGGGTTCATAAAGAAAGATATCTACATGAAACAGCTGCCAGGATTTAAGGTGGCACAAGACAATTCAGATATGGTATGTAAACTGAAAAGACCATTATATGGTCTCAAGCAATCCCCAAGACAATGGATCAAACGCTTCAACACCTATATGCAAGACATTGGGTTCACAAGATCTCTATTTGATCATTGCCTATACTACAAAGGTTTAGATTCCTCTACTGCAGTCTATTTACTATTATATGTAGATGATATGCTCATCTTAAGCAGGGACAAGGCAGTGATCAAAAGCATTAAGAAAAAACTTAAAGAAGAGTTCGAAATGAAAGAATAAGGACCAGTTCAGAAGATTCTTGGTATAGAAGTTGTGAGGAATAGAAATGAAGGAAAGATGCATCTAAAGCAGTCAAGTTACATACAGAAGGTAGTTAAAAGGTTCTATATGCAAGATGCTAAAAGCACTTCAGTGCCTTTAGGTGGCCAGTTCGAACTAACAAAGGAAAAATGTCCTTCGAATGAAGAGGAAATTAAAGAGATGAGTAAGGTTCCATATTCTATTGCTCTGGGATGTGTTATGTATATCATGGTCAGTACAAGACCTGATATTGCACATGCCTTAAGTATTCTCAGCAGGTATATGTCGAATCTAGGCCAAGAGCATTGGAAAGCTCTCAAATGGCTCATTAGGTACTTGAAAGGAACTTGGGATCATGGTCTAATTTACAAAAAGATGGAAGAAAAACTGGAACTAAAAGGATATGTGGATTCAGATTATGCAGCCAATAAAGATACAAGAAAGTCTACAACATCATATATGTTTCTCACTAATCAGAATTGCATATGTTGGAAAGTTCAGCAACAATCAGTAGTGTCACTGTCTACTACTGAATCTGAATTCATGGCAACAACAGAGGCTTTTAAGGAGGCAATATGGTTGAAAGGAATTCTACAGGAATTAAAGATCTTGAGAGGTGAAGTAACTATCTACTCGGACAGCCAGTCCTCTATTCACCTTTGCAAGAACCCAGTTTATCATGAGAAGAGTAAACATATAGACATCAGATTATTTTGGATAAGAGAGAAAATAGAGGAAGGGGTTATAGAACTAAATAAGGTAAAATCTGAAGAGAACCCTGCAGATATTGGCACCAAAGTACTGACAGTAAGTAAGTTTAGACACTGTCTAAACTTATTTAACCTTGGAAACTAAATTGACCTTTAAGAACACTATCTCTATCTCTATCTCTGAAAGTACTTCAGTTTTCTAGTCAGCTATGATTTAAAGGAAGAAGGTGGAATTTGTGGTATTTTTTATTCCTCTAAATCTTAACTGACTTAACTACTTTCAGTTATGAGCCTCTTCAGCTCAGTTTAGCTGCCTATATATAGAGGGGCTCTCGGCTGGAACAAAGACAACAAGAAGAAGAGAAAAACAGAGTGATTTTCAGAATCAAGAAGCAAGAGAGAGAGAGAAAGAGAGTGTGAGATCAAAAGGTTTTTTAGTTGAGCTAACACTACTGTTCGAAAGTGTTAGGCTCAAGGGTGGGGTTGAGTGTTTTGAGATAGTCCTCCATTGAAGACTCTTAAGTTGAAGATCCACTTCTCAATTGTATTGTGCTCATTGCTACAGATTCATTCAATAAAGGGATAGTGTTCAAACTGGATGTAGAGTCAAAGATCACATTGATCTTTGGTCTTGAACCAGTATAATTGTTCTGTGTTGGGTTAATTTCATTACTGATATTTGTGTTTAGTTTATATGATTGATTTGATTCTCTTCTAACTTCTACAATTCTATTTTATGCACAATAGAATTTGTTTTATAAGTGCCATTGATTTACAGGGATAAGTTCTTAACCATCATAACAATCTGGTTGTTTTGATCTTGAGTTATTACAGATTTTACAACATATTGTGTTACTTTTCAGAGGCAAGTATAAATTTTTAAAGTTTTTGTTATTCTTTTTTAATGGCTGCTGGGATTTTTTAATAAAACTATGTTAGATTTTAACCATGCCAAGTATTACGGGGTTGGCTCTTGATCTATTGTTAGCATTATTTAATCTTGATAGATAATCTCATCAATCCTAAAATCTTATTAATGCTTGTAGGTTTCCTTCATAGTTTTCTATCTACTATTTTATTGTTTACTGTTTTATAAAAGCACATGTATAAGTAATTTCTCTTTTTATCAATGGGGAAGAGTAGTACTTACTTAGACACATTAAATAAACTTATATATATTTGTATCAGTTAATATTATGTTGTCATATATGGGGTGGGTTAAAAGAATGGATTTCATTATATATATTAAATGATTTCTATTTTTTGACAAATGTTTAGCTTTTGCTAATACCTGCACATATATATATTTTATGCACTTGTAAGATTACTCTGTTGTTATGTTTTTGTGAGAAAGGTTTGTTTTTTGGTTTTTTATATTTTTTATTCATCGTTTAGATTTTGTGTAGTTTTTTTACAGTTTGTGAGTTTATATTATGGTTTCAAAGTATGATCTTTATTTGTATATATGCATGTTGAATATTTTATAGGCTTATTTATAATGAGTTGGATCAATAATATCATTGTGTTTTGTTTGTTTGGCTTGGGGTTGATGCATGGATTTTGAAACCAAGATACAAATTATACATATATACAATACACACTTACATACGTGTTTATATTATAAACTTTAGAAATGCTGAATAAACTATAAAAGCACATGTATAAGTAATTTCTATTTTTATCAATTAGGAAGAGTAGTACTTACTTAGAAACATTAAATAAATTTATATATATTTGTATCAGTTACTAGTATGTTGTCATATATGGGGTGGTGGGTTAAAAGAATGAATTTAATTATACATATATATTACATGATTTTTACTTTTGACAAATGTTTATTAGCTATATATATATATATATATATATAGGGAAATTCTCGTACAGAGACTTCACTTTAAGCCCTATTGGTAGGGTTCTCAGTGTTTACAATCTGTAAACAGTTTTCGGCGCGATTTTTTTTATGACCGTGTATATTAATTGTAGCTATTTAGAGCATCCGAGAAGTTTTCAGAAAATTTCGAATAGTTTACAGTATCGAAAACTAGGTTCAAACATGTTGTTGTACGCGTGACTAATTTTTTTTATGCGCGTGGAAAGCAACATGTTTGAACCTAGTTTTCGGTATTGTAAACTATTCGGAATTTTCTGAAAATTTGCAGGATGCTCGAAATAGCTACAATATACGCGGTCATAAAAAAAATCGTACCGAAAACTGTTCACGGATCGAGAAACACTGAGAGTCTTACCGATAGGGTTTAAAGTGAAGCCCCTATAGAAAAATTGTCTTATATATATATATATATATACACGTAAATAAGATGCTAGCAGTAGTAAGCCTAGGCAGAAGGAACTGAATTTTTTTATCACTGCTGCCATTTGTTTTAATGTATGTTATAGTATGCGATGGAGGGTACTCTTCTGCTTTTGAACATTCAAGAACTGTTCAATACTGCATACTTGTTCTCATTTTAATAATTACGTAGAAACTCCTTTAATTGATTAATGATTGGAAAACATTATTTTCTGAAGTTAAAATAATTCCATTTAATTAGAAAAATACTAAGGGGTACCAGTGTTCCAGTTAAATACCAAGGTTTTATTACTCAATCAGTAATATATATTGAGGTATTTATTATAATATTTTTCATAGGTTTAATACAATAATTTTGTTTAGATAAAGTTATGAGCATCAACAGCTTTAGCTTAGTATTAGTTTAATATTTATTAACATTATATATATTTTTTTGTTTGGTATCTATATAACATTTTGTACAAAAACATATAATTGTTTTAGAGAACAAAAAAACATATATGTATCCTCACAGGATTCTAATAACCTGACATGATTTAATTGCTATTATGTTTTTTCATGATATGTTTTCTGCGTCTTCAATATATGTATCATCCATTAAGCTTTGAATTTTTAGTTCTGAGGTTCAAGTAGTTTGGCTTAATGTCTCTCATAGTTTTGATTATTTGTCTCAGAAATCAATCGGGTTATTTTCATTTGGTTTGGAGGATACAATTTGTTGTTGGATCTCGTTTTTTTTTATTTGGGACCAAATTATCATATTTTTAGGATCTTCATGTGGTTTTATATTATGGGTTCATAAGATAAAGGACGCTACATACCACTAACTAAAAATAACAACTTCAGAACTTCACACTACTATATTTATTAATGATTTTTATGTATGGCTATTACTATATTTACATATTAAATTATTATTTTTATATGTTACTATATTAATGTGTTACTTTTCAGAGGGAAATATAAGTTTTAAACATTTTTGGTTTTCTTTTTTAATGGCAGCAGAGATTTTTTAATAAAATTATGTTAGATTTTAACAATCCTAAGCTCTAGATCTAAGTTTTTTATTTATGTATTGTTAGCATTATTTGTTTGAGTATTATTTAATATTGATAATTAATCTAATCAATCCATCTTATTGATGCTTGTATGTTTCTTTCATAGTTCTCTCTATCTACTATTTTATTGTCTTACTATTTTATATTTTGTGTTTGGTTATTAGTTTTAACAGTTATTAGCATAGCAATTAATGATTTTATTTCTCTATTTACTATTTGACTGTGATACTATTTTAAACTCACCAAATTCATAAAATTAAAAATATTAAAAATATTTTTACTCACATAGCATAATATAGAAATTAATAAGTGAAATTGTATACGATTAATAGAGTAAACCATAACTGAATTTACCTTGTGTTTTGTTGAAGTTGAATTACTTTTGTGTGTCGATTTCCCTTGGAACTTTGCGTAGATTGACTACCTAATTTTAGAAAAAAATGGAAAATGGTTAGTAAATCAATGATGTATGATTATAAAGAATTTGAGACTTAATTTTGTGTCTATAAGATGAATATAGTAAATCATAACCGAATTTGTGTTTTGTTGAAGTTGAATTATTTTTGTGTGTCGATTTACCTTGGAACTTTTCATAGATTGACCACCACCTGATGAATTAGTAAAAGATGCTATCTTGTATTTTGTTGAAGTTGAATTACTTTTGTGTGTCGATTTACCTTGGAACTTTGCGTAGATTGACCACCTGATTTGAGAAAAAAATTGTTAATAAATCAATGATGAATGTACATAAAGAAGAATTTGAGACGTAATTTTGTGTGGCAAAAATGATTTACCTTGATTATGTTTTCTTGTTGAACTCTAGGCCTACAATTTACTTAGAATGGATACTGTTTTGGAGACAGAAAAGTTCTACGATTATAAAAATAATTGATATGTAACTCTTATATAAGAGTACTATTAAATTAGAGATATTATTTAAAAAAAAATTTAAACTTGATATTTTTTTGAAAAGATCTCAACAAAATGATTAAACACATGACTATATTAACTGACATTTTTTCCAAATAAAAAAAATCAAGCCCTAGAAAATATGACAGTATTGAAGGGATCAATTTTGTTACTATTTTAAATAAAAGCTTTAAAGTTTGAAATTCCAAATAAAAAAATCAAGTTCAAGATTTTTTCTAATTTGTTAATAGATTTTTATCCTGTTAACCAAAATAATCGTGTTAACAAACATTTTATCACGTTAACCAAAAAATTGCGTTAAAAGAAATTTAGCTCGTTAACCCAAAAAATTGCTTACACGGTTATTAATTTTTTTATTAAATTAAAATAAAATTGTTAAAAATAACGTCAGTTTATTAAAATCTGTTAAACTTGATAGAATTTTAAAATAACTCTATTAAACCAAAAATTGTCGTAGAAAAGATATATATATATATATGTATGTTCACATTAATCTGTTTAGGAATTGTCTTTTATGTTACTCATTTATTGCTGATAGAGAGAGGTTTTGAGTTTTTTTTTTCTCTTTGCGGGTCAAAATTCAGATCTTTTGTGGGAAATTGGATGGGAATTCTATTAGTTTCTTAAAACTTGGGGCTCAACTAGTTAATTTGATATTTCTTCATCTGTTTTCTACTTCTTCTTTCTATCTATGCAATGGAAGGTAGCTTGGCTTTTAAGAAAGTTGATTTTAGGTGTGAAGTAGGAAGAAAATGATAGACATGAAGTCCTCTGTTCTTCAATCTACATCTCACTCTTTCTATATTCTTTTTTTTTTTTTTTTTTTGCATTGGCAGCTTTCTAGATAAAGAAAAAGGTTAAAGGAAAATGAGTTTGGTAGTTCCATGGAAGCATCAAACTGTGTCAAACAGGTATGAAAACCACTCACTTTTTTTTTTCTTAGCTCTTCATATCTATCACTGAGCTCATCACTACCATACTTGAAGCATTTATGATTGATATAGTAATCCATCATTTTGTTCATTGGCATGTTGGTTTAAAGTATTGTAATTAAGCTCTTTAAAGTTGTATAAGGATTCTAAACAAATTCAATATCTTGTGTACAAATTCTGCACCTTGAAACAAGATTACAAGACCAATTTGAAAATTATGTTTTTATTTAAAAATTATAGGTGGATGTAGTCCTCAGTTATAACCATACTAGATCATTTGAATTGACATGCAAATATTTTATAAATGAGTCAAAGCACCAAAAGTAAAAGGAAAGATTTGAGATGTTTTTCTTAGGTTAGTGGTTACATGTGTATTTTATATTGGGGTTGGATGTGGTATTGGTACAAATGTAACATTTTTTTATTTTACCAATTTGTGAGAAGTTCTGGATACCTCATAACCATTCCTTTCCTTTTTGCTCAGAGTCTAGTTATTATAGCCTCTTGTGTCAATATATAAGAAGCCATAAAGTTGAGTTTATCATTATTCCCATATTGTGCAGATGGTGACAAGGATTGAAACAATAGATTAAACTTACTAAAACTCTAAGAGGGGATGATGTATACCTTATTTGCATTGGATGAATGCTGAAAGGAAATGCTTCATGTAATAGAGTGTTATAGCATCGCTAGTAAGAAGATTGTTGAATATAGATAGTAGAGTAAAAAGCTTCTTGTCTTCTAAAAATATGTTGGTGCCAATTTTAGTGCGCAGTACATAATTATGAGTTCCATGCTATGCTTTTTTGAAAAGTTATCTAATTCTATGATTAATAATGAAACTTACAATTACCAACTCGCGATAAGAAACTTGAACTAGAAACCAATTTGGCATGAGCTTGTAAAATTGTAAATAAGTAGTGGAAACCAAGTTCTTTCCACTCCCTCTTTTTAGCTCTAATGGTATGTTTCTTCTCTTATCAGTAGAATGCTATTTTTCCCTTCTAAATATACTTACTGTCAGTTTTAGGCCCTTTCCAGCAACTTTGATATTGTAGACTACTAGTTGAGAATTTATGAAAGTTTAATATTACTTGGCTCGTTGTGGCAGTGTTCTAAATATATTGTTATTGTTGGATTGAGTTGAAATGGCTAATAGCTGATTGACCTTCTACTCAAGTTTTGTTTACGCGAGTTGTTCATTGTATGCACAATAATGACTTCACATTGTCCTTTATTTTTCTTCATGCAGCTTGTTGTGAGATAATGAAATTCAGTGTCCCCAAGCCTTGAGTGTTTGTCCTTTATTTTTCTTTATGCTTTATATCAATTGGATGTTGTGATTCTCTACATTTGTCAACAAAATTAATATTTTAGAATTCTGAATGCTTGTGATGTATTTTCAAGAATGATTGTTCTTTGAACTAAAAACAACAATGAAATGAAAAGAGCCTTCAAGAGGGAGCATGAAGTGGACGTGTTCGAATATTGCTACTAACTTCTTTATATATGTAAATATGAACTAAAAGTACAATTTTTGACATGTGTATAGATTTATGTATATGGTTAGTTTCTGTATTATGTTTTATATTGATTTTGTACTAAATTTTTATTTAGTTTGTATTTGGTTTATCTATTTTATAAAAATTAATTTTGATATTTTATTAATGTTTGTTTTTTGTAAATATTATAATAAAAAAATAGAATTGATAAAATAATTAAATTAAAAAACTAATAAATTATGAAATAAAATTATATATTTAAAAAAATTATTTAATTTATTATTAATTTTGCTACCAAATTTTATTAGCAAAAGTATCGAATTTTCAAGTACAAAACAAATAATTTGCTACTAATTTTGTGATTGTTTGCTACCAAATTGTGGTAGCAAATTAATTTTTGTGGATTGAAAATAAAATAAATTTTAATGACACAAATCATTTAGCTACTAATTTAAATGCAATTAGTTACCAAATACTAGTAGCAAAAAACCTCTAGTAGTCCCATAAAGTAGTGTTTTAGCTACTAAAAAATTAGTAGCAAATAAGAATAATTAGCTACAACATTTTTTGGTAGCCAGAAACCTTTAGCGACGGGGTTTTAGCTACTACAAAATTTTGGTAGCAAAAAGGGTATTAGCTACCAAAAACACATAGTTTGCTACCAATTATTTGGTAGCTAAAACATATTTTTTTTTGTAGTGCCACTTTAAGAGCCTTCCCGATGACTCAGGCTTCTAAATGACTTGTCTGAGTGGGTGGTTCGGGAGGACCTTAATTGGATGCGCCTGGAAGTAGGGTCTTAGCTTCCGAGAGGAAACCATCAAGCAAAAGGTTAACTTCTTCATCAGCTGATACCTAGATTCTACCCCGAGGAGTCTCTTGCTGATGTAATAGACGGGGTGCTGCACGTGACTTTCCTCCCTTGCCAACGTGGCACTGATGGCGTCTTCCGAAATAGCCATGTAGAGTAGGAGCGGTTCTCTGTCTACTGGCTTGGATAGGATCGGAGGGTTTTCCATGTGCGCCTTGAGCTGTTGGAATGCATGTTCACACTCTTCTGTCCATTCAAATCTCTGACTCCCTCGGAGAACATTGAAGAAGGGAATGCACTTGTCCGTTGCCTTGGAGACAAAACAACTCAAAGCTGCGATCCTTCCTGTCAAGCTTTTAACATCTTTATGCTTCCGGTGAGTAATCAGATGAAACAAAGTAGTTCGATAAGACCCCATACCTAGAGCCAACATCTTATAACCCAATTGAGACATTGTAGAATATACTAAACCTCTCTTAATATCTTTTTGAGCAAGAGCTAAAGTGGTGCCAAAAAGTAATGTTATTAGATTCATTATGTAAGGTATAACTATGAAAAGCAGAAGTAGTCGAGCTACAAGAAAAATCCCGGCTGCAAACATAGTAGTAGCATGTATAAGAGCTGATATAGGGGTGGTTCCTTCCATAACATCAGGTAACCATACATGAAGAGGAAATTGGGCAGATTTAGCAAGAGAAGGCATTTCGATTAGAGCCTTGATTTTTTTGGGGTTCGCCTCAATCCCTTGAGCACTCACGATGAAGCCTAGGAACTTTCCAGAGGCCACCCCAAAAGTGCATTTTTGGGGGTTGAGCTTCATCCCGAACTGACGAAGCACCGTGAAGACATCAGTCAGGTCGCCTACATGATCTGGGGCGGTCCAGGACTTAACCAACATATCGTCCACATAGACCTCCATGTCCCACCCCAACTAGTTTTGTGAACATTTTGTTTACCAGCCTTTGGTAAACGGCGCCAGCGTTCTTCAACTCGAAAGGCATCGCGATGTAACAATAGACACCCTTGCTGGTTCAAAAGCTAGTGTGCTCCTGATCAGCAACATGCATGAATATTTGGTTATATCCCGAGTATGCGTCCATAAACGACAACAACTCATAACCGGAGGTGGTATCGACCATCTAGTCTATCTTGGGGAGAAGAAAATAGTCCTTCGGACAGACCATGTTAAGGTCTGAAAAATCGATGCATGTCCTCCAAGTGCCATTCGAATTTGGCACGAGGACAGAATTGGACAGCCACCTAGGCTAGTAGGCTTCTCAAATAAACCCATTGGAGATGAGCTTTTCCACCTCGGCTTTGAGGGCCTCTTTCCGAGTTTTGTCAAACGTCTGTTTCTTCTGCTGGACGGGAGCAAAGCTAGAGTCGACATTCAAGGCATGGCATATGATATTCAAATCAATGCTAGTCATGTCGGAATGTGACCACGAGAACACGTCTTGGTTTTCTCGAAGGAACACCACTAACGCCTCACGGATCAAGCCTCCCCTAACTGTTACTTTCCTGTTGAGGGTGGAGGTATCTAGAGCTACCTCCTCCACCTCCTTTATTGGTTCAATGGACCTCTCCTCTTGAACCCTTGGGTCTAACTCATTAGGCCCCGAGTCCTCCATATCTTGCACCTCCAGGATCTCAAATTTCTCGGAGCCTTCCTCCCTTACCATCATCACAGAAGCCTTGAGAGAGACATTGTAGCACCGTCTCGCCTCTTTTTGGTCACCGTACATTGTGCCAATACCTGTATCTGTGGGGAATTTCATGCACATATGATAGATGGAGGTGACTGCCTCAAAATCCACTAGTGCTGGCCATCCTAAAATGGTGTTGTATGCCGAGGGACAATCCACCACCACAAAGGTGCAGTATTTGAAGGCTTGGCGAGGTACCTCTCCAAGCGTCACAGGGAGCTTTATATGTCCCATCGAGATGAGGGCTTCTCCTGAGAACCCATAGAGTGTTGAGGCGTACGGGGACAAGTTTGCTATAGTTAACCCTATTTTCTCGAAGGTTGGCTTAAACAGGATATTCACCGAACTCCCATTGTCTACAAGAATCCGCACCACAATTTTGTGGGAGATTTGACTCTCAATCACCAACGGATTGTGATGTGGGAAATGCACTCTCTGAGCATCGTCTTCAAAGAATGTTATGACTTGGTCAGTCATTCGCGACATTTGAGCAGGTAGTTGGGTCAAAGCCATTACCTCATCATTGTGGTTCAAAGCTCACGCATACCTATTCTGCGAGCTTCATGAAGTGCCCCCCAAGTGAGGTCCTCCTAAGATGGTTTTTAACCGTCCATTCACTGGAGGAGGTCCTTGGGCCACTGGATATTGGGAAACTATGGGAGCCACTATTAGGACTTGTGGTGCGGCAGGTGGGACCACCGACTCGGCCACAAGAGGCTGTGCTTGATGAACTCCACCCTTAGCATATTGATAGAGGTGTCCCAGCTTGATGAGATTCTCAATCTCATCCTTGAGATGATGACACTCGTTAGTGTGATGCCTTATGTCCTTCTAGAAACGACAAAATTTTCCAGGGTCCAGCCTATCCCTATCTCTTCGGATGGGCTGTGGCTTCCTGTAGTGCACGTGCTGTGCCATAGCCACGAAGATGTTCTCTTGGGAGTCCACCAAGTCAGTATACTCTGAATACTATGAGACGTACTTCTCTCCTGATGTGACTCCCTTCTCGGGTTGTGTGGTTCCGCTTCCATTGGGTTTGTGACCCTTACCCTTCCCTCCACACCTTGTGCCATTGGGAGCTCGACTGGATTCAGCCGACTGGGATGGGGCGACAAATCCAGCACTAAATGCAAGTTAAAAAGTGGTGTATCCAGTGGGCGCTACCCCGAACCCTGCCGGAGCCATACCAAATCCAGAAGCAGACATGGCGCTATAAATAGAAGTGTTGGCGCTCTGGTTAGGTTGGGCTCCCAACGATCCCTGCTGGATGTGAACATATGAGGAGTATTGGATCCCCGAGGCCAGGTGCGGCTGAGGCAAGAAATAAGGTAGACGCTCCGAACGCCCCAATCTGGGTGTCCTCCCAGCTGATGTATTCTTGTGCTCGACGAATGAAGTTGTCGAGATGCCGACATCCCCTTCATTGGAGACCATCCCAGAGTGGGGATCCTACGTGTATGTTGGCCTGCAACGCCATCAGTTGTTTGCCATCATCGACCCTCTTGGTTCTTACTGCTTCCTCTTTGAAGCGTTTGATGTAAGCCTTGAGGGTCTCGAACGGTCCTTGCTTGAGATTGGCCAAGGTTCCCCTATGAACTATCTTCGGAAGGCAGATGATAACTGTTGCCATGTCTGAATGGACCATGGTCGGAGTTTCTTAAACCATTCATTTCCTGGTCCTGTCACGGTGATCGGGAACACGTGACATTTAGTGTCATCGAAGACACAATGCACTGACATTAACCTATTGAACTTGGACAGATGGTCTATGGGATCCCAACCACCATCATTAGTTGGTATGGACGACATTTTCAATCCTAGAGGTAGTGGGGCCTCAACAAGGTAAGGAGCACATGGCTCTACCTCTTCATCTTCCGAGTCAGACTTGTGGCCTTGTCGCCTGGACATTCTGAGCATTATTCTCTTCAGAATTTATAATTCCGCTCGGAGCGGGTCGCGATCCCGGTTGATACTCTGGGCTGAGCAATCTCTTCTCTGAGCGTTGAGATTATATCAGAGATCTGAAGGGCCTCTACCAGCAGGCTCGGGTACTCCGACCTTATTACACCTCCAAGAATTTAGGTTGTCTCGCAAGTTGGCTTGTCCTCGAAACACATCGTTATCTCTTGGGTGAGCCACCTCAGTCTCTCCATCAGACTCGTTTTTGTTTACCAAGATATTGATGCCCCATTCTCGATTTTGTAGGGCATTCCTTGGGCGATTATTCCTTTTGGACTGGTTAGGTCCCGAAGGGACACCAGCTCTAGGCCTTACGCAGTCCGTATGGGCGCTGTCTGCTTGGCGGTGTCCTCGGCCCCTTGTTTCATTACCTTTACCAGCCTACTGCGGAGCCTGGTGGCCTTCGGGCTCTTAACGGGCTCTCTTATGCTTCAAAGAAGGGTTATCATTGGCCTTTCCTTTACCACGGTCCTGCAATGGCCCTAGGTTCCAAATCCTGCTGGGTGCCCGGTGAGCACCCCAGTCGGCGGATCTCGCGTCCTTGAAGGTGGGTGCTCACGAGGCGCATCAACTGCGTTGATAGGTGGCACTCTAACAGGGTGTGCAAGTGGCACACCTATTGGGTGCCTAGCTGGCACGCTGCCATTGGGGTCCACTCGCAACCTCTAGGCTGCAAGAGTGGCCTTCACGATAAGTTCTATCTCCTGAAGGGCAGCAATGTTACCTTCTTGAGCATTAAGTTTTTGCTGTTGGGTAGCCACCTGCTCACGGAACACCACCACCTCCAACATCTCTTCCACCTCCATGGGCTGAGGATATTCATCCTCATAATACGCCTGGTCGGCACCATTATCTTCGCTATCATACTCAGCGTACTCATCGTAGTCCTCCATCATCTCAGGTACGTCCTGGGGTTGTTGCCTACTGTGTTCTCCTCCCTCTACTCCGGTAGGAGGGAGCACCTCATCTGTAACGTTTCTTCGTGTAATCACCATGATCATGAATGTTTCAAATGCTTTCTTCAAGTTCTTAATAAAAGAACCAATGTTGACTGCCTTTTTCCCTATCAACCTTAATAAGAGAGATTAAAGAAATATCTGCAAGAACACAAGGATTTTTACGTGGTTCAGGTTATAAAAGAACCCTTGTCCATGAGTCTCTGGTATTATGAGGATTGCAAGCTTGTGAGTGCAAGCTTCAATGTTGTATTCCCAAGTAACCTTTAGATTGCTTTGAGTACAAGTAGTTTTCTCTCTATAAAAACCGAAACCTTTACAAGGAAAATCCCCAGCCCTATTTATAGAGGCTGGGGTCATTAATACTAATCATAAGTAATTAATACACATTCTTATCATTATTGGGGGATTAATACCAATTTAATGCATTGGGCTACGTTGAGTAGAGACTACAAATGAGATTTGTCGGGCCCACTGTAGAAAGATAACCACTTTACGGGGAACATGCCCCTGGGATTGTCAGGGCATGCTGTACGTATTTTCCATGTCAGGCAGTGTAGTGGGTGTGCGAATTGTCGAGTCGTAGAATCAACAACACTATCGACAGACTGCCCATAAAGGCTGTTAGATGATCCTCTGACTCTAAAAATCCGCACCTACTGACACTTACTCCTTGTCTTAGGTCCGAGAGCTAGAACCTCAGACCCGGGAGGCGATTGAGAGACGAGACCCCTCACGTTAACTGTCCGAGCTGGAGAACCTCCAGCTCCGAGACCGAACATCGGGGAGTAACTTACCAAGGCACCCACAATCCATTGTCGAAGACAAGGTCTCACCTAGGAAGACCCTCACTCCGACTATGGGCCTCGGGTTGTAACATGCCCCGAGGATATCCACAAACTTCCTAGCCAACCACTGGGGGTTGGCACATGTCGGAGGTGAAAAATATAGACAATATTTGCCCCCCAAGTCTCTACTTGTCCTCGGACAGTACAGACTTCAAACTGAGGAAGATTTCGAAAAGTCCTCCAATAGTAAATGTTTGGATTTCCACTGATGTCACTCTAAAAAGTAGAACCACATGTCAATGCCCCATTGTTGGGCCCAAGTCCATGCATTTAATCAGGGGTTACCTCGATATCCCAAACGTCTTCTCTGCGCCCGAGGTGTCTTATCCCAAAGAAAATAATGATTGTGATCCACACCTTTTGAACCCTGATCGTCGGATTACCTTCGTGAACCTACTCATCCGACGGTTGTGGGGAAGTTTCTTCTTTAATACGTTTTAGTGGGTATATAAACCCAGAATACCTTCAGTCTCATACTACAACCATTTGAAAATCACAAACCCTCCCAACACATTTTATTTTTTCTCTCCTATCTGTTTCTCATCTTCAACCCCTTCCCGAAGTTCTGGACGACTGGCGTGAATCATCCTACTTTTGGTCAGACGACAAGCTAAACTTCAAGGTTAGGACTCGCCTCAACACCTACCTTCGCTTTATCTCGAGTAAGTTCCTTCGACCCACGTTCCTTAGTGTGTGCTGGGTGTTTTTCGATATATGTTTAGGAATAGCAGTAGTGTGGATTTTTAGAGTCTGTTCCTCATTTTTATGGGTCGCTTTAGGCATATTTTGACATTAGGCTCGTTTGAAATGACCTTCAAGGGTCTTTTTATCAACTTTACATTTCTGGGCCTGTGACCATAATCTAGGAATTTTCCAAATTTCTGTAGGTTTGTCCTCTCTGGCTTGTCCTTAGGCACTGGGGCCATCTCGCATTTCTAAAACTCTTATTTCCTTCCTGAGCAGTTTTCCTAGAGTCACTTGTGTTTTGACCATCCTTCCTTCGGTTAGAACACTAAATTCTTGGTTTTTGTCTTAGATGTCCAAGGAACTCCACCAACTACACGAACATGAGTTTTTCCTCTTCAAACATGAAATCTCTGAAATGGCCTGCACACGAGATGATCCCAAAGGCAATGCAAGGACGGGGGCCCAAGAGCAGAGCGGGGAACAAGACGTCCGTCCCGACCTCCAGGTGGCAGTGAGGCCTGGAATGTTCGAAGACCCGAGGCTCATCGTGGAGGAGGTAAACCAAGCCCTTGTCGGGAGTCCGAGAGGGCGCATCACAGTGTGAGGCATTCGAGGCAGAGGATTATCACACTTTGCTTTGATATCCTGACGTTCTAGAGGCGATCATGAGGTATTAGACAAAATCCTCATCCGCCTTTGTCGGGAGTCCGAGAGGGCGCATCGCAGTGTCTATAGCCTAGGTGCTTGGAGTTAGGCCCACCTAATGGCAGGGGCTACCCTACCCCTCAAGTAGTACTTCGTTAACTTCTTGATGTACGTGGGGATAACCCCCTTCCAGCTCTCCCCCAACAGCTATAGAGTGCTCGTGGGGATGTATATTATGTTTTGGAAGCAGAAATGGCTGGAGCCTTCACCAGCAGAGATCCTTTATTTCTACAGTTTCAAGACCACCCCTTGGAAGAAAGGTTCCAAGTGAGATGGATATTAATCCTTGGTGAAGTATCCAGCTTCGTCGCTTAGCTACAAGGCTCCCCACCATAATGAGAATCATGGTTGGGACTTCAAGGATGCCATCTTCTTCACGAACGATTTCCCGATCCATAGCAATATGACCTTAATTCTTGACTTCACCTGAGTAGGTGAGTATCTTTCCTAGTGCCCTTATTCTTTTTCTCACTAGGACATTTCTGTATTCAACACTTGGTCATTTCCGTTTGAATAGGTCCTTTCTGCCGAACTCCATACGTTCAGCTTTTTGAGGATCACCTCCAAGCGATGAAGGCTCTCCCCAACCGGGATTGGGACCTTATCATCTTGGTGACAGAGGTAAATCTTTTTAGGTCAGTGCTTCTCAGTGTCGTGCAACGAATAAGCAACCTGGAGCTGACCAAATACCGCCAGTTTAAAAAGTCTCAGGAGCTGGCGTCTCACCACATCTATTACATAGAAGGGCTGGCCAAGATAGCATTTGTAACGTTCCAAATTTCTTATTAAGGCTTACGGCCTTGATTAGGATGCCATGATGGAAAATTATGGAATTATGTGATTATATGATATTTATGCGCATCATTATGTGATTATGTGAGTTATATTATAATATGACTTGATATGCATGTTTAGGTGTATTAAATATGCATGTGGGCCCATTTTTGTTCAATTGAGTAATTTTCATAATCTGGCCCATTTTGGGAATATTTGGCATATATGTGATATGTGTGTGTGAGACCACATTATTATGTGAGTATGTTTTGGCTATTTAGCACGAGATGATCCTAGGAAGCAAGCTAATGGGAAAGTCACAACGGGACCCATACTTGAGTTGGAGTGAGTCAAGGGGTATTTAGCACATTACCAGGATATTGGGTAATGGGAATGATTATTTGGTGATATATTGGCAGTTAGTGAGATCAGGGGGAAATTCTGGGAATTTTGACTATTTTACCCCTGGGGGCATTTTTGGGACCCCGAGCATTAGGATTTGCTTGAGGTTACTTAAGCTTGAAGTAACCTGTCAGAATTATAAAAAGAATGTTTAGAACGTTCTCTCTCTCTCTCTCTCCTGTTCTCTTTTTGACACCCGTTCGCATTTTCGATGGAAACTCGAGTTTTAGGACTTCGATTTAAGTAAGGATCAAGGCGTAGCGATTCTAGGGAATATTAGAAGCTTATTAGCCGGAGGATTTAGTTGGGAAACAACTTATTCGGAGGTAATCCAAGTTTTAAGTTTTGAGTTTTTGAGTTTTTAAGCTTTGATTGGATTTTTACGTTTTGATGAGTTTTTGATTTGATTGAGACTTGGGTTTTGATGGTTTTGGGAAATTAGGATGTTTGGAAACTATGTTTTTAGATTTGGATATGTTTGGATAGGTTTTTGGAGGATTTTAAGTGGAAAAAAATGGAGAAAATGGCTGGGTTTGTGGTCAAGTCGCGACCTTGTTCTATCAAGTCACGAACTGTGTGAAGCGAGAGCCAAGAGGAGTTTGCCTGGGGGGCGCACCACGACTCAAGAGGGCCAAGGCCCAGCCCGCACCCTGATGCCCAGGCAGAAGGCTCTCTGTCAGGGAGACAAGTCGCGACCCTCAGGCCAAGTCGCGTCCCGCCTGTGCATTTTTGGCCAAATTTGGTTTTTAGTCATGGGAACTTAATGCTAAAGGCTTGGGATCAATCCTACTCCCCAGTTGGGTAGGATTCGACGTCCCGAAGGCTAGGACTCGGTCCGGAAGCATTTATATTCTCATTTTCAATGAGATTTTATATTATGGTTATGACTAGGTGATCGTTAGGGGCTTGGAAACAGAATCGTGCTTGAGGGTCGTTTATTGGTAATGTGTGCTTGGACCAAAGGTAAGAAAACTGCACCCAATATATGATGCATGTGATGCACATGGTTATGGAATGGCATGAATGTTGAACATGGAATTGGTCAGAGCTTGAGTCTCTGTAATCGTGCATGATTATGATTATGCTTGTGATTATTGATTAAGCATGATAAGTGCCTTATATCTGGATATTTGACATATGATATATGTTTGTTTGCATTACCTCATTGAGGAAGCTCTGACTTATTAGTTAAGAAACGACAATGGTGTTTAGTACTGGTCGGGAAGATCAGACTTATCAATCATGATCAATAATAGTATTGAGCACTGGTCGTATGGAATTGACTTATGAGTCAAGAGCGACATTAGCGTTCTGACCACAGACTGAAATGATTATATCTAATCAACATGAGCATGAAATGCTTGACCGACCTATTAGTCTAAGAAAAAATAAAGCGCTTGGCTAGCCTAAGGCTAGTTACTCAGAGCCAGAACTAAAAGGCTCAGGTGACTAACATGTCACATTGCTTAGGGCGCATGACCCCAGAGAGACTTATTAGTCCTCTATTTAGGGTGCAGTTCCCCAAAGAGACTTATTAGTCATTTATTCAGGGCGCAATTCCATGAGAGACTTATTAGTTATCTATTCAGGGTGCAGTTCCCCAGAGAGACTTATCAGTCATCTTTTTAGGGTGCAGTTCCCAGAGAGACTTATTAGTCTCCTATTCAGGGTGCAGTTTCCCAGAGAGACTTATTAGTCATCTATTCAGGGCACAGTTCCCAAGAGAGACTTATTAGTCATCTACACAGGGCGCATGACTCCATAAACATCTATTTGTACTTGCCTGCATGCATGAATAGGGTTATTACTGCTAGGCATGCTTATTATGATTTGGTGACATGTTATTGTCTGATTATAGCATGTGTTGAGTGTTCTTACTAAGCTTCGACTCACAGGTGCTATGTGGTGCAGGTAAAGGTAAAAGAAAGCTGGACCATCCTTGAGTCGGAGAGCTTAGGTGACAACGTGTACATATGCGGCTGCTCGAACACCACGATCGAGGGTTTAAAGATGAACTAGGGTTAAATCCTATTTTGTTGCTTAGGTCGGCTGGTTGTAACTCTTTTTTTGTAATTAATCTTTTAAATGTATTTTTGGGATCCCAATGTATATAGTAAACATTTTAGTGAAACATTGTATATGACCAAAATTTTTAACCCTAAACCGTTAATCACATTTACTTACACAATTATGGCCAAATGACTCGGTTAGCGAGTTTAGCACAGTTTAAAATACACAGCATAACAGTCCCTGTGTAGTAGGGCGTTACAACTTGGTATCAGAGAGAACCAAGGTTAAGGGTTCTTGTCGACAAGCTGGGCATGTACACTCGTCACTAAAGATAAGCTTCATTTAGGGTATGGTAACTATTTATGTGGTTATGTGCTTAAATAAAATGTAAATGCTTTACTTGCACGCCTTATTAGGGAGCATGAGATTCTGTTAGGGCTTAGCCCTGGACTATTGATATGATTATATGATTACCTGCTCAATGAAAATATGAATGTGTTATTTGTATGATAGAGTTGAGAGCATAGTATGTATGTTTGAAGAGCAGGGGTTATCATGGATGTATGAATGTTGTGGACATGTATTTTGGTACCATAGTGGTATATGAATGTGGTGTTGTGTGATTGTTCCCGTGGGGGAGGACTTTTGAATATGCTCATTATGTTTAATGGGTCAAGTTATTGACTGTAGATTCAATTAGAGGTTATGTACCCAAGGCAGTTAATGAGACCTGGTGGTAGTTATTCCAAGGCTGGGAATTACAGCCAGAGCCTGAGTTCTTCACCTGCCCCTCAGAATTTGCAGCAGGTGTTTATAGATATGCAATTAAGATTGCAAAGGCAAGAGGAAGAGATCAGGTGTTTAAAATAACATTAGGTTCTGTTAGGAAACACCTCTTCCTTTGCTATGCCAGGAGTGGCACTAGTGTTCGCTCAGCCTAGGGTTGAGAATAGGTGTGAAGTTCTTTGTGGTAGATTCCAGGAATATTACCCTTATGTTTTTGAGGAAGGCCTATATCCATTCAGAGATGAACAATGGATGGGCCTTATCAGTTCCATCGTATATAGTATGGGGGTGGTAGGTCACGATAGGGTGATCTGTGCTACATATGTATTGCGAGAAGATGCCCAGACATGGTGGGAAGTGGTATCCCAGACACGAAATACAGCTGCGATGGACTGGAAAGAAATTAGGCAGCTGTTTAATGAAAGATATTACTGTGATGCAATTAATACTACTAAGACAAATGAGTTTCTGAACCTGGTTCAGGGAAATGCAACAGTAACAGAGTATGTTAATAGATTCGATGGGTTGGCCAAGTTTTGTTTTGATATGGTACCCACAGATGTAGCTTGGAAGGACAGGTTTATCTAGGGATTGAATCCCACAATAGCTCAGGGCATTAGAGTCGCCCCAGTACATAAAATCTCTACCCACGCACAGGTAGTAGGGAATGCTCTTGTTGTCGGGAGCATATGAAATGAGTTTGAAAAAGAGAGTGTCGGAGAGCACAGAGCTCTGACAGCGATACCTCAATTTATTGGATCAGGCAAGGACAAGGATTGGAAATTTTACCGAAATGCACTCTGTGCAAGTGGCATCATCTGAAGGAGTGCCGGGCAAAGGCATGTTTCTTTTTCAGAATGGTTGGGCACCGTAAGAAGGATTGCCCAAGGCGAAGGAAGGATGAGCCAAAGGGGGTGGACAACTCAATTCCATCTCGAGTGTTCGTTCCAATGCAGTCAGAGTCAGAGACTGAGGCTGGTTCCTTAGTAATGGCAGGTCAGCTTCCTAGTTCTATTTTTTGGTATTATGCTAACTAGTTTTGGTGCCATGTTGTTCTTTACTTTGTTGCATCTAGAGAGGCCTAGACTTGATATGCAGGTTATGTGGTTATGTTGTGATGAGAATGTGATACTTTATTGGTAATTTTAAGAGATGAGTTAGATTATTGTGGAAAGGACTCATAAGTTGATTTGATAGAGTTGGTTATGACTGACTTCAATATGATCCTATTTATGGATTGGTTAGCTGAGTTTAGGGCAATAATAGATTGCAAGAAAAGGATAGTAACCATTGGGCTTGAAGGTGAGAAACCCTTGTATGTGTTGGCATTGTGCATGAACCTCGTATGCTTATGACATCTGTACTTAGAGCTAGAAACCTATTGAAAGAGGATGCATAGGACTCCTAGCTAGTGTAGTGGATACCACTCAGGTTATGTTAGTGGGACCAGGACAGATTGGATTAGTCTGTGAGTTTTTGGTTGTGTTTTCAGAGGATTTTCCAGGATTACCTTTACACAAAGAAATAGAATGATGATTATGTTGGTGCTAGAGATGGAACCAGGTCTAGGGCACTGTATTGAACGACTTCAGTAGAGCTGTAGAACTAAAGGTTCAGTTATTGAGTAAGATTATATTCTTTAAGGTGGATCTTTGATCTGGTTATTACCAACTGTAGATCAGGGAGAAGGATATGATATATTAGATATGGGCACTAGGAGTGTTGAGTAATGTTTTGTGGATTTGATTAATGCTGAGTTGTTTTGGTGGATCAGATGAACAGGGTACTCTAAGATTATCTGAATTGGATGTCTGATCGTCTTGATCGACGATATTGTGGTATAATCTCAGTTGGAGATTGGCCAAGGCCAAGGAACGCCTCAAAGGACAAGAGTTTCCTTGGACAAGCAGGATATTACATGTGCTTTGGGGAAGAGTTCCTAGTCTTCCTATAGATAAAAATCAGTTTACAAGTTATTATGATATCTCATTGATAGAAAAGGTGATTGCCTAAGCAACATGTTAATTGAAGGTTATGAACAGAACTAGAGCAGAGTTACTGGTGGGCCAGGTGGCCATCGTTACACTTGAGTTTACTATTTTTGAGAGGATCAAAGGAAAAACAGTTGAGTGACCCACAGATGGGAAAGAATTGAGGGGAATGTCTTAGCTGGATTAGCTAAGGATTATGAAGCCATGTATGAGTTAATTGAGGTATAGGGACCAGACTTGGGATCCAATGGACACTGGGATTAAATGGGGGATTCTGGATGAATCTCATACCACCTCTTATTAAACCGCCTTTCGAAACCACCACGTTTAACACACGAATCCCAAAATTTCAGCACCTTCTCAAGATTCGGGCGCGTGAACTAGAGATGAGTGTTGGACCATGCGTCGGGGGTATTAAACCTACTCTTGACCCATAGATGCTTTAGGTCGAGTAATGAAGCCTTAGAATCTTATGTCGCCATTTCTTTCATTATTAGAGTTAGGTTATATTCCCACGTCGCCTCTAATGGGTCATTTTGTAATCAGGCAAACTAAGATCTTTGTCATGGCCCCTCAAAAGAAAAAGTCTGTGACAAGCTCCTCTTCTTGAGGCAATAATAAGAAGATTTCCCCCAAGACCCCCAGTCCCCACTTTGGTTCAGTGGTGGAGAAGGAGGTCGAGGTAGGACCCGATAGTTTCTTTGAGGATGAGAGGATCGTTTCTTGAATAACGACTCAGGACAAAGTCAACAAGATAATGATGAGTCATGGGATAGAGATGTGTCCTGAATTTTATGCTCGACCTCCTTTGGCTGGAGAGCGGAGCTGCACCCTGTTGCAAGATGACTTCGGGGCCTGGAGTGATGAGCATCTGAAGGTAGGTGCCTTCCTCCCGCTGGACCAGTACTTCATAAACTTCTTGAACTACATTGAGCTCACTCTGTTCGTTCTCCCCCCGAATTCATATCACCTCCTTGCAGGGTTAAAGTATTTATTCCTCAATAATGAGTGGGAGGTCCCCACTCCATAGGTCATTTTCTATTTTTTCTGTTTGAAAGCCAATCCAAACACTAAAACTCGAGGGGACGACTTCTACTACCCCACCCTGTTTCCTAAGTTCGCCAGCGTCATCAACCTCCCCAGTCATCCGAATGACTTTAAATAACAATTCTTTATGTCAAACGGGTTCAAGAATTGCAACCACCGATACTTTATCCATCCTCGTAAGTTTCCCAGTCTTCTGAACTCTTTATTTGAATTCCTTATCTTAACCAAGTTAAAACTTATTCTGATCGAGTTGTTATCTTGTTCAGCTATTTACAAGAGAACAGAGCGGTCTAAGACCCTCGGGTGTCAATACCAAACTCTGGACAACACTCCTACTAAGGAGAAGGAGTTTAGGTAAGTGGTGAATGATGCCACCATGGTGGTGTGTAAGATGATAAAAAAGGATCAAACACTGGACATCAAGCCCCGAAGTCCTCCCCAGGAGCTTCCTCCAATCGTTGAGGAGGTTGAGGAAGAAGAGGAGGTTGCACCGTTGGTGTGTAAAAGATCTGAAAACAAACAAGATTCTGGCCAAGGTCACGTCGAATCGAGGGCAGCAATCGGAACTTCCGGCCAAGGAGATCAAGATAGAGAAATAAACTGGGTTGCTGCCAGTTTTAGGCTAGTCCGATTCAATCTGAAGAAGCGTGTGAGCCGACATCCTGTAGACCTAGACCTGAATGTGACCTTACATCAGTGCATCGACCAACTGGTCGTATGCCATGATTTTCCCTACCCCAAATATATTGTAGTAGTAGATAATACCTTACATTTTAGGTCCACCATTTTTCAACAGTATGGTACAAACCTCCTGTCATGGCATTCCTTTCGTCATGGGTCATTTACCCCCAGGTATTAGGTAGGCTGAGCACGAGGCTAGTCCATATGAGGAGCTCGAACCCAGTAGGTCCCATGAAGTATAAATACTAGAATTGCCCCGTCCCCAAATAATCCAAGAGTTAGAGGTTATATCAAGCCCAGTCCATAATCTGGAAATAATCATAGTAGTTTCCTCCTCTAGTTCGGAGGGTAGGGTTATTATCCTGTTACTTTTTACTTTGTATTATTTTAACTAACACTTTTTGGACCTGATTCTTCTGCTCGCTCTTTTGCAGACAAAGACATGAATCTAAATGAGGCATTCGAAACCAGACCAAACATAAAAAGGTAGATGGTTTTCAAGAAATCCACTCCTAGAGCTGGAGCTGCTTCTGGGTCTCCCGCGAAAGGCAAAGGTGCAAGCTCCGCCCAGAAGCAATAGCAGCCTCAGGTCCCAGTAGTCACAACCTTAGAAGCTCTTCCACCAACTCCTCATGACTTCACTTTTATCCTGCAGGTTATCCAAGTCACAACCCCAACTACCACAACCCTAGTTCCTCCCCTTGAGGTGGGAAAATATCCAGAACCTCTACACGGTTCATATAAGGAGATCATGAACCATCTGCTGAAGCATGCGAGCTTGGTAACTGCCAAAGAGCTGGAGGCCATAGAGGAGAGGCCCTCGGCGACCGTCCTTGACTTTGCATTGGGGATGACTCTAACCGTATGTCTTATCCTTATCCTCATTCAGTTCCATGCTTTCACAAACTGACCCTTCTTCATTCATTGTCTATAGTATTGCATGGCTCAGACCTGTGGTATCGCTCAGATCCGAGCTGAATTTGATGAGGCCAGGACCACCTTGGACGAGACCAACAGGGCCCAGATGACCTCCCAAGATAACGTGAAAATTTCCAAAGAACAAGTCTTGGAAGTAACCCGGCGGCGGGACTAGCTTCAGCTCGAAGTTGACAATCTTAAGCAGAAGCTTACGTAGGTCGACAATCTCAAGCAGAAACTTATAGAGGTCAAAGCCGAGGCCAAGGAGGATGCTGTCAAAGTGGAGAGCTCTATGGAAGAAATGTTTTTATTGGTTTTGGGAGTACAACCAGGAAGGATATTTCTCGTTCCTAGACGTGGAGCTTTGGGTGCGCTACCTCGCCAAGTTCTAGAACTGATTATCAAAAGAGACTGTGGAGACAGAGGAGGCTTCAGGAGTAGAAGTCGAGGAGGAAGAGGTGTCATCTCGAAGGCAAGTTATCGGAGCTCAGGGATGATGGGGGCCCTATCTTATTTTTCTATTTTATTTTCTCTATTTAGGCGCTTGGAGCCCTTTTTTACCCATTTTTTTAGGCATGATGACATTTCAAAGAATATCAATTATAAAGGGGTGATGAACAAAACTAATTGCATTCCTGTTCTCACAAAGCACAAAGCAGACTACCAAATGATAATAGAAGGGATTTGGTGACCTAGAGACATTCTTAGACATTCTTCAACCTCTGTATGCACAAGAGAGGTTCTTCTACCTTTGTTTGCACAATGCAAGTTCTTTCACCTCTGTTCGCACAAGGAAATCCATCACACGCTAATAGGAAGATTCTGGTCTCCCATTAGCAAACTTTTGTTCTTGTTCATTTATAGTTGCCTGAGGAATGCTAATAGAGATGCCTGATCGCGACCTGATTGCTAACCTTTGATAAGTTCAGGCCTGTTCGTTCTTGATAGACTATGACGCTAACAAAATTGGCAAAGGAGTACAACATTTCCATTTATCAAAATACAACTATAATTCTGTTATTATAATGTTGTAATGTATTATTTACGGGCCAAGCCTAATAGCTTAGGCCCATGATTTATATGTAACCCTAAACTCCTCACTATAAGTAAGAGGAGATGGGATAGAAACCAAATGAAGCAATTCATAATGCTGAAACTCCATTCTTGTATAAACAGTCCTTATGTAATGTAAAAAGCGAAGGAGGACTGTAGAACAACTGGCATCGTAAGTTCGTTGGAAACTATGGTTCTTTAAGCTTAAAAATCAATAAAAGTGATTAAGTGGACGTAGGTCATATTTTTGCGGCCGAACCACTATAAAATATGGTGTTATTTATTTGATCATATCTCAGTTCTTAAATCCATGCTCTTATGTTCTCAAGTTGATGAAAAACGGTGTCGACAGTTTGGTGCTTTCATTGAGAGAGCAGATCCAAGAAGAAGAGATTCAATTTGACAAAATATACAAATGAAGGCTCTGGTGAAATCCTCTCTGAAAAACCCCCAAATTCTACAAACGCTAGATCAATCCTCCTATTTGTTTGTATCTAAGCCATCTACATTCCAATTGATAATCTTAAGCAAACACTCAGTGGTTCTTTAATACCATCCCGAATGACCACGATGGCAGAAGGAGAAAGCTACCTATGGCAGCGGCTCAGTCAAGATATAAGAGTGATAAATAAGCTATTTGGAACCCTAATTGCATAAATTCATTTATGGAATGAATGGGTATTAAAATGTAGCTTGTACACCTCAAAAAAGTTGTCTGTTCACTCGCCTATGCATTGCAAACATGAACAGAAACTACACAAAGAAAGTGGAGCACATAATGAGAAAATTTGTTCGCACATGCAACCTGTTCATTTAGGCATGCATACATATAACCTGTTAATCCATAGTTACATACAAAAGGATGAACATGAATCCAAGCGAAGAAAATTAGCAAGATGCGGTTGTTTCAACGTTGTTTCAAGTGTTCACCCCCAAGAGGAAACCCGTTCGCCTATGCATTCATATATGGGTGGACAAGACTAAATGAGCATGGCTCGAAAGATTTTCCATGCTCAAGTTCCATTTCAAACTTGCAAACTTGTTGATGAAGCTTCGAGTGGATTGACACATGTTATTCAAGCTAACTTATACATGTCATTCGAGGTGGATCTATTAATTTATCTCCGAACTATTTTTCGAGGAAACCAAAGGAGATCTTATTCGCTCATTATAGCCTATGCTAAGTGAACATGGAAGGAAGATTATTTTGGAAACATTTTGAGGTCACCACAAAAAATCTATTCACATGCGCGAGGGGTGATTCGTACTAAGTAACGATGGTTTGACCAAAAGATTATGAACATAGCTTGAAAGTTTTGTCTGCTCGTTTCACCTTTGGATGAAACCTGTTCACCCATGCATTCACACATGGGGCGAACATGACTTTATGAATACGTTTCGAGGAAATGCCTGCAATATTCGCTGATGAGGTTTTGAGCTAATTGATACGCATTATCGAGATAACTCCCGAGCTGAGTTAAACAAGTTATCTTCAAACTAACTTGCACTTGTCACCCGAGTTGACTTGAACAAGTAATCTCTGATTTGACTTGCATTAGACATTCGGGCAAAGATTGAAGAATTGCAATATGATGGCAAAGCATAGTTTTTCTCGCTTATGCTAACACATGGAACAAACAGAGTCCAAAGATGGATAGAGGAGCCTGATTGTTTATAGTGCATTCCTTGTTAGGATTAGTTCCCTAAAAGCATTAAAGACATTTTATTAGTTTTAAATAAAATTTCAATTTTATTATATTTGAATGTTATAATTATTGTTTGAATTAATTATATAATAATATCAAGAAAATTCCCTATTCATTCATGAAAATATGATCTTGTATTATTACTGTAATGCCCCAAATTTCCTAATAAGGTTTAGGACTTTGATTAGCAAGCCGGGAGGGCCATAATTGATCTATTATGTTATTTAATAATCATATGCATGTTCATGTGAATTATATTATTATATGATGGTAAATGCATGCATATGGGAGTATTTATAGTTATGAGGGCATTTTGGTAATTTGGCCTGTTGAGGGCATATTTGTAAATTGGGTGCATATTGTAATTTGTGAATGAGATTTTATTATTATGGAGATATATTCGAGCTATTCGACATGAGACGATCCTAGATTATGAGTTAGCGGTTTTGTCATAACCGGGTCAATTTTGGGGTAATAGAAATGTTTATTTGATGATAAATTGGGAATATTTGAGATCAGGATGGAATTCTAGAAGTTTTGACTATAATGTCCCCGGGGGTGTTTTCGGGACCCCGAGCCTTAGGTTTTATTTGAGGTTACTTAAGCTTGAAGTATCTTGTCAGATAAGAACGTACGTTAGAAAATCTCTCTCTTCCTTCCCGATAGCTTATTTTACTGTTCGAAGCCTTTTTGAAGGAATCTTGAGTTCTAGGAGTCAGAATCAAGCGAGGGTCGAGGCATAGCGATCCTAGGAAAGATTAGAAGCTTCTTAACCGAAGGATTTAACGGAAAACAACCCAATCAAAGGTAATCTAAGTTTGAAGTTTTTAGTTTCTAAATTTTTTAAGCTTAGAATTGGACTTTGTGAATTGTTGAGTTTTTGGTTGGTTTGAGCTTCAGGTTTTGGACCATTGGGAAATTTGGGAACTTTGATTTGATGATTTGGAGATGTTTGGATGGGTTTTTGGAAGGTTTTAGAAGTGGAAAAACGAAGAAAAATGGCTGGTGCGAAGTTGGGCCGCGGCCCTAGCTTGAGGAAGGTGGAGGAGGCTCTGCCTGGGGGGCGGGCCGCGGCATGGTCCATGTAGGGCCGCGGCCCTTAAGGGAAAAATTTCCCAAAAGTGTGTTTTTGTGATGGAAACTTAACTCTAAGGGCTTAGGATCGATCCTACTACTTAGTTGAGTGGGATTCGATGTTCCGGAGGCTTGGGTTGGGTTTGGAAGTATTTAATTACTCATTTTGATGAGGTTTTATATTTGGTTATGAATAGGTGACCGCTAAGGGCTTAAAGGTTGATCGTTCTCAAGGGTCGTTCTTTAAATCGTTCTAGCTCGAATTTGAGGTAAGAAAACTGCACCCTGTGTATATGTGACATGCATGGCTATGAATGATGCATGTTGGTTGATTATTGAGTATGACATGCATGGCTATTATTGATGCATGTTGGTTGATTATTGAGTATGACATGCATGTCTATTATTGATGCATGTTGGTTGATTATTGAGTATGACATGCATGGTTATTATTCATGCATGTCGGTTAATTATTATGTGTGACATGCATGGCTATTCTTGATGCATGTTGGTTGACTATTAAACGTGACATGCATGGCTGTTATTGGAGCATGTTGGATTGCTGGATATATTGCATATGATGCATGACAAACTTGTGACTGGGACATGCTTTGTATACTGGGTATGATATTGTTTAGAGCTTGTGCCTCTGTGGTTGTGCATGGTCCTAATTGTACTAGTATCTGTTTAGTAAGCATGCTGAACACCTTGTTTACGAGTATTGGACATGTGATATATAATTGGTGGCATGACTTACTTGTGTATGGCATTGACTAGTCAGAGACCGACCCTAAGGTCGATGAACATGCATTGAATGGCTCTATGGCATTAATGCTAGACCGACCCTAAGGTCGATGAACATGCATTGAATGGCTCTATGGCATTAATGCTAGACCGACCCTAAGGTCGATGAACAAGCATTGAATGGCTCTATGGCATTAATGCTAGACCGACCCTAAGGTCGTTGATCATGCATTGAATAGCTCCATGGCATTAGTGCGGGACCGACCCTAAGGTCGAAGAACTTATAAGCGCTTTCCTGGTCTATGACCAGATGTTTATAGCTAAGGTATATGACCCCGGTGACTATTTGTCACATGGCTAGGGGACGCTGTCCATAGCATGACTCTAGAGTCGGGAGGAAGGTTATGTTAGTGACCATTCACCATGCACCTGTCCTGATCAAACTTATGAAAGAATCACTTATCGGTTAAGCCCTGGTGACCCTATTGTCACATGGCTAGAGGGAGCTATGCTCATTGTTGTGACTTTTGGCTATTGTCACCTATTTGCTTGGACTGATAGTCCTGAATGGTTATTATGATCATTGTTGATATTATATCATGCTTTATTGTGTTTTCTTGCTGGGCTTCGGCTCACGGGTGCTATGTGGTGCAGGTAAAGGCAAGAGGAAACTGGACCATCCTTGAGTTGAAGAGCTTAGGTGATGATGTGTACATATGCAGCTGCTCGTCCTCCACGGCTGAGGTTTATAGTGGAACTAGGGTTGAACCCTGTTTTGCCGCTTAGAACGGCCTGTTGTAAATATTTTCTGTAATAGACTCTGAAGTTATATTTTCGGGATCCCAATGTATATGTTAAATGTTCTAGTGAAACGTTACATCTTAACCAAATTTTTAAATCCCTAAACTGCTAATCATACTTAGTTCACGATTTTGGCCAAATGACTCGGTTAGCGAGTTTAGCACTGTTTACAAGGCACACCGTAACGGTCCCTGGAGTTTGGGGCGTTACAATTACAAGAGAATTAAGATCATATATAATGAATAAAATAGTCAATAACATATTAAAGTAAGGAATCTTTAATGAATGGTTACTAGTACAGTTTGCTAAGCATACGAGATGCAAGTAATCTAGATTCGGATTACTGATGTGGATAGACATCTTAGTAAAAGTGTTGTATATAATAGAGATTATATATTACATGTCCGATGAGAATTAATTATCTTTATAAACTTTCAGTTTGACGTAAAGATTTAATTCTTGTCATAATAGATGATCATTTGTAGATCAGTCTAAATCTTGAGTATTCATGAACTCATGTTTATGTTTATTGGATCTTTCGATTCACTCGTTAAGGTCTCTTAGAATAATGATGCTAATGACTTTTGTTTTGGAGATTCAATATCATGGATGGCTGGGAACATGAATTACAATATTGGAATCCATGCTTTCTTAATGGATGGAATATTGGTTCCCTTAAGGGTTGATTCTGTAACTGAATAGTCATTAAGCTGAAATCTATAATTAGATCATAGATTAATTATTCGCTAGTGAATTAATGGTACTTAAGGATCAAGAGGTAATTAGAAAGGTAAAACGATAATTTTGACTAGCTCTAATTAACGAACAAATAATGGAGGACAGAACTACATATATTGATTATATCAGTGGACTACTAGAGAAAAATCTGTAAATATAATTCTATAAATACTTAGAGTGCAATTCCATATTTATAGTGGAGTAATCATGGAATTAATAAATAAGATTATAAGATTAAAGAGTTTAATTAATAATCTTGTTTATTGGAGTTTCGTATTATAGGTTCATGGTCCCCAGATCACCTCTGTCCTACACTGTCAAGGGTAAGGATGTCAAAAGAAAGATTTGTTAAGAGAAATGACTAAATTGCAAAGGAATTAATTTTCCAGGGCAAGGAAATAATTATATGATAATTATGGGTAATTGATTAATTGTGAATTAATTAATAATTTAACTATATAGTTTTTATTTTGAAAAACTATAGGTTAAAGTTAATATTAATATTGTTTGGATTAATGTAAAGAGAGAAAATAATAAATATCTTATTTATAATATGATATTTATTTATTTAATTTATAAGATAAAGTTAATTTTGAATTAACTGATATTTATGTTGAAATAAATATCTTGTCTTAAAAGTTTATTAAATAAACAAATGAGAAAATTAGGGCAAACCTAATAGGGCTGGACGACACACATTGTACAGTACAGTGTGTGGCACCTAACATCATGGTTTTTATCCCTGAGATTTGAATTTTGAATTTCAAATAAATTTGTTTAATCAGTTATTTAATTATTCTTTTAAATATGATTTAAATAGATAATTAAATGAAAATATCTAACCAGTTTTAATTTGAATTATATTTTAAATAAATAAAGATTATTGAATTAGATTAAATATCTTTATAAATCTGATATACGTGATATTCAGAGAATGATGGATAATCAGACTCTCTCTCAAAAGAGGTAGTTTTCTCTAAACCTCAAAACTATTCTAAACATTCTCTTTGTCAAAAACTCTCTAGATCTCATGTGTTGAGTACATCTAGGGAGTCACATAAATCAACCTTTTGAATCCTACGTGCCCACACATGTCCTTGTGTATTTGAGGATTGATCTGGAAGATCAGGGTGTGAGATCTTAGAACACTGGATAGGAAGATCGTTGATTTATACAAAAAGACTCAAGGACACTTGATAGGCTATAAGAGGTAATCTCTGATCTATTTGTATGTGATCTAATATTTATATATATATATAATCCTGGCTGGTATTAATATTTATTAAAATGGGTCCATATATTCTGCTGTGTACCTTTGATTTGATCATTTAATACCAACATTCCTATGCTGCCTTGTAAGAAACAAACAAAACACTAACAATTTGCACATAAGTATATTGGAACACATTTTTACCTGTTCGCACATCTACATAAAGAAAGCAAGGAGAATGAATTTCTATGCTCACCTCGGAGTCATGACCACACCAACCCAAAGACAAGTTTGTTTGCTTAACTATGTGTATCATAAACGAACAGACAAATGGAAGTAAGAAGCAAGCTTATTTGTCCAACAATGTACATAGAGAATGAACAGAAACGAAGAGTAAACATGTTCGCTTGTGGCATGAAGACCTACTCTGCTTGACAACTGCAAAAGAAGTTTGTTTGCTCATGTGCCTTAACAAGGAACTAACAAATTCAATTTGACTCTGTTCATTTACCTTTGCAAACACGATGTTGACAGACTAATGGAGCAAGGGAAATAAGGGACATGTTCGCCCAAGGTTACTTCGAAGACGCGAACAGGGATAAATGGATTATTTGTTCATCCTTTCATCTCCAATCCGACACCTTTCTCCAAACTGGGGTTTACTGAGGTAATCTCCATCAAGGAGACAAGTGAAGAGTCAACCCCAAATTGGAAGGAGAATAAATGGAGATGCTCCTCAGAGATCAACTTCCGAGCCGAACCCCAAAGACAGGCCTTAAGGGGATATTCTTGTCGTATACCCGGTATAACCAAACCTACTAGGGGTATGAACACATATCGCTTTTTAGAGGGATCCCTGTTAAAGACTGCTTCATAAAGAGATCATGATCAGAAAAGAAGATAACCTCGAATTCTTATCTTAATTAGGAAAGAGGACAACTTCAAATTCTGATCTTTATCAAAAAAGAAGATAACCTTGAATTTTGATTATAATCAGGAAAGAGGATAACTTCGTGTTCTGCATTATAAAACCAACTTGAACCCAAGCTAAAAATAGCCCAAGATTTATAACTTGGTTACTTGGGGGAGTATAGGTATTGGATATAACCATACCATGAGGTCAGAGAAAATCTACACAAGTTTTTTTTTTTTTATAAAAAAAAAGGTTGTCTTGACCTTTTGAAAAAAAAGTTGAAGTGTGGAGATAACCAAGTATCAAAAGGCACAATATTACAAATTTTTTGAGCAACATAATTTTAAGTAATTTTTTTAAGCCTATCATGCTTCTATGAATAAAGGAGTATTAGTTGAGAGTAGATATAAGCTCATCATACTTATATGTTTAAATAAGTATGGAAAATGGTTGTTAGAATTAACAAAACAAGCAGACGTACTTGGAAGTTTAAATAACACAATCAAGCTTTGAAAAATTGAAGTTAGTATAAAAGTAAAATTTAGAAATGAAAACCGAGCAAGTACAATAACTCGGGTTATCATATGATTCCAAATGAAACTTAATAAACTAACATGAAAAAAATCAAAGCTATAAAATTATTGTCCTAACTAGGTACAAGGCCTGAATAATAACAAGTAAGCTATTAAGCTATAAAATCCTAGTTCTAACCAGGTACAAGGTCTGAATGATAACATGTAGGCTATTAAGCAATAAAAACTCGGTCCTACAGGCATAAACTTTTATTTACACATATACCAAACTCTTCATATCGAAAACAATTTTTTTTTCATTCTCTTTTCTTTCTTCCTCTCCCTCCCTGGGTATAAGAGGTTGACTTTTATTTGGTGTTACTAGACGCCATTGCTACTCTAGAGTTGAGAGATAATAATGGTGTAGCACCTCATATCCAGAAGCAAGAAAAGAGCTGTCGCACTGCACCATTAATGAGCTTTCAGATGATGCAGAAGTTGTAGTTGAAGTTGATGATGTAGTGAATCCACCTCTAAGTAATAATAGTGTCAGAGTAATAATAGTGTTGGCGAAGTTGTTGAATTCACATTTTGCCCTGCCTATGTTTGTATAAACCAAGAATATCCATGTGTTTTGGATGTTTTTTATATATCTTTTTTAGTTAATTCATTTTCATACATATATATATATTATAATACTTAGATGATAAATAAATTGAAGAAAGCCCATGATTGAATCTGCACGACCCCCTGAGGTTCAAGCGAATTAAATCTATTGACGGTGAGAACTCATCAACAATGTTAGTTTGGAAAACTCAAAGCTTAATAAGTGAATAAATAACTTGAAGGAACTTGGAAAGGAATCAAAGAAGAAAAACACAGAACAACAATGAAGCAAGAACTTGTATATTGCTTAATAGCCTTAGTATACAATGAGTTTTCCAACCCCTTGGCCTAAGGGGTGAGGATCTATTTATAGTGGAGATATGATGGCACCTGATACATAGTGGTCCGGGGGACAAGATTCATAGGTACACTGTTAGGGTAGTGGCACAGGTCGTAGTGGTGCAGAAGGTTGTGGTATTGATCCTGATACATGGTTAGAGGTACGCAAGTAGTGCCACCACTCATTGTAAAAGTTCGTACCACCACTACTTGTTTGATATGGATGTCAAGGTCACACCTCTTTCCTCCTCATGGTCGTACATCCTGTACTCGCACATGTACCTTATACCTGATGGTTGTTCTGACTTTTCCAACACATGCCTTTGCTCCAAGCTCCTCCATATTCTCCTAAGTGTAGGAAAGATTGTGAGTTATCATGAATGATATACTCAATCATCTTCATCACCCCTGGCTTGACAACAAATAATTGTTGGCTCTTTCCTAGCTCTCCTCATACGTATATTCAGGAGGTTTCAAACTTTACATTTTGTGAGAAGCCACGTCGTGGGTGTGCCTTGCTGGTGGCACCTGCTTCAGGAAGGGAAGTAAGGCCTCTTGAATGAGTAACGGGATGCATGTTGTGAGACATAACATTTTTCATGGATGCATGGAGGCGATACATGGCGCCTTAGGAGCTCAGCTTTTCTCGACATCTTGGGGTCTGAACACTTATCGACAGCTCGACGCTTGGGCATCTAGCACGTCGGGCCATGCGTGGGTCGCGCCCTTAGGTAGTTGGGGATGCCGGGCCTTACTATGCAAGGCCGTCCTTCTTGTCGAGTCACGTGGGTGGCGATCTTTGGCACTTGGAGGTGTCGAGTCTCGCATAGCGACGCCCTCCTTCATGTCGAGTCACGCGGGCGGCCTTAGGCTCTTGGAGATGTCGAGCCTCACTATGCGAGGCCCTCCTTCACATCGAGTCATGTGGGTGGCATCCTTAGGCTCTTAGGCATGCGGAAAGACTCCTTCAATTGAGACTTGTGAGGGTCATGCACCACGACACTTACGCCTTTTAGCATTGGGGCATGCCATGCCTCACGCCTCGTGTATTGGCATCTAGAAGTTTTTGTAGGTGTTGCCTTATAAGGTCCCTCGTGTAGAGGTCTTGACCTCATATAGAGCCTAAGGCTTGGCCTTTCTTATCCCCGCGTCTGGACATTTGCACTGAAGTCTTTAGGTGCAAATGTCACAAGGTAGGTCCACGTCCCTTCGCCATTAGACCTTGTTTCTGATATTGGTTGGGATAATTCTCCACGCTCACACTTGCCGTCGAGTCTATGAGTACATTTTCAAGTGTTCTTGTAGATTCCTTGACGCGTTCTTTTTGCGATAATTGTGGCATTTAAACCTTGTATTGCTTTGTGTGAAGAAACTTTGAAGACTTAAGATTGGTGTGTTACCTTGTAGTGTATGGAGAAACACAACATGCATTTCAGAGGTGTGTTACTTTGTAGTGTATAAAGAAACACAAAAACCAATTAACTAGGGTGGTGATCCAAGTGCATCCTTGTAATTGAATGAGGGCCGATCATTTTCAAGTGAAGATCCTAAGACCACCAATAATGTATCGATGCTTTTGATCTCCACCCTTCACTTTAGAATTGATCCAATGGCAATGAAGTCTTGGCTCTACCTATAAATACCTCAAGGCTTGGACCCATCTTTCCACACCAAAACTTGCTCAGCCTAGTGGTGTTTCTTCTAAGTCATTTCCAAGAGCTCAAAGGTTCTATCCCCCTTGGAAGCATTCTTGAGGTAATTTTTGCTCCTTTTCAATTTATTTTTTTTACTTATTCTTCCTTGTCCCATGCAAGTATTGTAGAGAGCGTGAGGTGTTTTCGCTTAGGAGGTCATCTTCGCACATCCAAAGTACTTGTGTTTGCACCTCCAAGGACCCATCCTCTATTACTCAAGGACTCTCCTTTGCACACCTAGGTATGCTTCTTGCCAATGATCTGTGTTGTGCTTTTCCTTGTTTTTATACGAGGATAGAGGTCGTAGGATCGTATTTAGCCTTTCTTCAAGAATTCCTTGTACCCATGGTGTGGTATTCGTGTATGCGTAGGGTTTTATTTTATCTTAATTGCACCCTTTTTGTTTTGTATATATATGGTTGTTTTCATGCACACACGTTTGTCGAGTCTTAGTCTGCCCATGGAATCCAGACGACCCTTTAAGGTCCCTCCTGGTGTTGAACCTATTCAGTGGTCATCCTTCGACTCTGAAACCGATAAAACTTCCTCGAGCGTAGGTGTGCAAATGCACTACCTGTAGTAGTTATCCGACCTTAGGCAGAAGGTATGGGGCCTTGAGAGTGAACTTGAATTTGTCACCTGGCGTGAGAGGTCGAATTTCTCCCCTTGGCATGAGTCATACATAGCTCAGTTAAAATCAACTGTTCAGGAATTCTTAGCTGAGATTGCCTACCTAGAAGAAAACTTGCCTTCTAAGCATTCGTCTCCTTGTGGAGAATATGATACCGGAGCCCCTGATGCTAAGGGCCCTACCCACAAGAGTGTTGATGGCGATCCATATGAACCTGAGTTTCTTTCCATGGTCTTTACCTCGTTTCTTCCCCTACCATCTACAACCAAACGTTATAGAGTTAAGTGGCATGCATGTAAACATAAGACACACATGGAGCCTTCTAGAGTATTGAAAAAGTTAGTTGCTCACAAACCAGGAATTGTTTGTGTTCAGGTACCGAATATGCCGAGGAGGAACCCCGACAGTTTTGAGGTCATGAACATCGAGCCTACCATGACTTGGATTAAGCTTTCCAATATGTTGAAAGCTCATCAACTATCACCTAACATAACTACACTATTCTGACTCATGACTGTCGTGTGCATAGCCTGCGATAGGGGCTTGTGGATTTTAGTGATTATGCTATCAGATCCTGGGGGGGGGGGGGGTGGCCTTGCCACTCCACCTTTTTTTTTTTGAAGATGCTCGACCACTTCGAACTCGTGCCTCTTCAGTTTGTACGTAACTCATAGGTAATGTTGAGTTATTTGTATATTTTGTACAAGCAAGTGCACCAGCGCGGAACCTCGATGAAGGAGGTCCATCATCTTTTCACTTTGAGGGTGAAACCATCGACCCCTGGCTTCTACCAGCTCCAAAAGGCTATAGTCCTCACAAGGTATCCCCTTGTGGAGGGTTCTATCTCCAACATGGGTTAGTGGAAGAGTGATTTTTTCTTTACCGATAGTGTTTCCACACGACATACTCATTTTCACCAACCACGTAAGCTCATTTTCTTTTACTCTTTTCCTCATTTTTATTTATCTTTATTATTTTTCTAGGCTTTGTCTTACTGAATTCTTTCCTTTCTTTTTCTTTTCAGGTATTGAGGGGGTATTTTGTCCTTACTTGGGTCTTATGGCATCCGAGCGTGTAGCGAGGATCTTGACTGAACCATCCACTAGGAAGCAGGCCAGTAGTCTCTTCACTGAGGGAAACCTTCACTTATGTGGGTTGTTGTCTCTTGATCAGACAGTTTCCCCGTATTCTGTCTTGTCCACGCTTTCTGATTCGGAGGGTGCAGATGATGATGACGATGATGAAGACTGTGGATGCTCCAAATTCAACACCGGTAAAGAACCCACATCTAATGCCTAAGGTCTCCGGAAGGTCCAAGGCAACCATGCTTGAAGTCCATTTGAACCCTCAAATTATTGCTCAAAATGACCCTGCTCAAATTGACCAAAATGACCCAAGCGTCTCGCGCACGCTGCCTGCGCGCGCACCCCACGCCCGCGCGCCCGCGCGCCCCGCGCCCCCCGCGCGCACCAAGGGCTCGCAGTAAGGTCACCTCACCTCGCCCCCAAAGGCCTCGTCCAAGGGCCACGTGTGCCTCGCTTCGCTCACCGGCCACGTCAAAGGCCTCAAGAGACATAGCCTCCACTAAACCCCCTTCGGCCATGTATCAGGAGCCTCGTAGTATGGGGGATGCAAAGTTATGGTTTCACAAGATAAGCCCCTCATCTCATTTGTAGGCGTCATGCCTCCTCACACACGCAGCAGGCCCCGTTGAAGAAGCCTTATCTCTTTTCCTTAGCTTCCCTACCCTTAGTAGGACGAGGAATAACCATTGGGTACATGGTACCCGTACGTGTACGGGTGCATGACGCACAACCATGGGGAGGACAGGAGCATGACCCTGACACCTGTACCACACAGGTAGTGGAGGTACGGATCAGTCCAGAGAGTGGAGGCACTATATGCACGCCTCTGACTATGTACCAGGCTGACACTATGATCCTCTGCTCCACCACTCTTCCCACACCACTGCCACCTGTGCTATTACCCTGACATGGTACTTTTGTACTATTTTGTCTCACGGGACCACCATGTATAAGGGGCCATTAGAGCCCAGCTATAAAAGGGGCTTGACCCCTCAGAATGAGGGGTTGGAAAATTCATTGTAAGGAGAGGCTATTGAGAAATATACCAGGACTTGCTCCATCATTTATCTGTGTTTACTTTTCCTTAAAGTTTATTCTTAGTTCTTATATAAACATCACATAACTTACCTTTGAGTTTTCCGATCTAATTTCGTTGACGAGATTTCACCGTCAACAAAGACCATCGTTATTCTGAGGATGAATTGACGGAGACAAAGGAAGAGGTCGAGGTGGACTTAGAGAACTATTCATGCTTAAGGTCCTCGACTAATAGGGGCCAGGAGGCTATCGATGATGAATGTGCCGATGATGTTACCTCTTGAATCCCGTCATTATCAACAAGTGATGAGTTTGTCTTTGTCACTCCTCCTCCTTCTTCCTCTCTCCCGATGAGGAACTTTCTCCTGCCCTCTTTTGATGATACTCTCTCGCCTTCTTCGGGAGCACACTTGGGTTGGGGATCCCCAGGCACCTCACTTCCCAAGGAGGTGATGCCTCTCACTTCTGCCCCCCGTGCTTCTATTGATGGGTTAGGACCCTCCCGACCCCCTTCTTTGTCTAGGCATGCATCTACAAGTGCGCGTGCGTCGCCTCAGTAGGCCTATACCTCCACCTCTTGGGGGCATACTCTAGTGGCCCAGTGTGGAGAGGCCATGAGCCATTGCATGGGGAAGATTCTTGAGGCTGAATGGAAATCCATGTATGATGTTACATACACTGATTTTGGCAAGGCTTATTTGCGAGCCTCTATTCAGGTATGCATTGAGGCACTCACTATATGACTTTCATTTTTATTAGCGCTCTATTGTTGACATTTTGTTTCATTTTCTTATTTTTAATCATGCTTCAATCTATGGACATCGTCTCATTGCCTCAAGTTCTTCCTCGATGCTGTGCTTGCAGTCCAAGCTCGAGGTGGCTGTGACGTCCCTAACCTAGGGTATGTCTGCCACATGCTTATAAGATAAGGGTATATGAGTATGTTAGGCATTTGATAAAACATGAAAAATATAATTATATTATGAAATACAGAAAATTTTAAAACTTTTATATAAACTTAGCAATAGAAACTATTACATGTGTTAATACTTTAAATTTTAAATATAGCAATTACGAAAAGAGCTAAACCACTATTGCATTACTACTGAGTCCATGCTTCACAAGTTGCCAATCATCTAAAGCCACACCTAGAAAATAACATAATGAGCTAACACTCAGTAAGCAAATCTCATGCATACTCATACACATGAATGTCGTGAGTTTGAAGTACACATAAACTCATATGTTGACTCATATACTTATGCATTTCATTTATTGATCATGCACTATCAAACTTTACTTTTATGTTCTTTCTTTTACTTTCACATTTTTTTGGGCCCATTATCTTTTGTGCGTACTGTTCGATTCAGCATATGTGCATGCATGTCTTGCTGAACTTATAAAATTCCATGGGTTCTCCTCCGACTGGCCATCGTTGCAGTTAGGCTCATCATTATATCTTATTTCATCATTTCCATAACTACAATACTTATTACACATATAAATGGAAGGGAAAGACGGGAACATGACAAACTTATCTTAATGGTCAACTTTGACCTATCCCACTCTAGAGGGTAGCCACTATGAGCATTATAGACCCCCGTCATCTTTACTGAAGTTACTTGATTGCTTCCTCAAAATAATGGCACCCTTTTAACATCTTATTATTACTTTGCTTAAGACTTGTTGCATTAGAATGATTAACTTTACATAAGACTTTTCAGGGCATTTCATAAATTTTCTCATAATCTTATGCATGGTCTTATATCACATAACACTGTATCATATAACTGTACATGCCATGCACACATGTGATTGCTGAAATGTCAAAGTTTATGTCCATGAAACATATTTAATGATATCAAATCAAGGTATTCTATCACATCTCATATAACTCAAAACATCTTTAGTTATAATATATGAAGCTTTAGGTTGGTGGTGTTGTTATAACTTAACGTAGAGCTATGGCTCACGTCTAAGGTTTCCACCCTTAAAACTTAAATGCTTCACATATCATAACATGTAACAAAATCATGAATATAGAATGTAACCACATTTTAATCAACATAAGAGCACATACTTGCACATAATTCAGAACAACCTTAACCAATAAAGACAACTTTGACATATCAACAATTTCATCAATTATATGTCATACAATACCATTCCGATATTCATACCACACAGAAATCATATAATCATTCATCACATACTTTTAATATGTATAATCATCTAATACTTAATCTCATCAGACATACACAATCAATGTAATCATGCATCTTACACATAAGCACAAAATGTGAGATTTACTTACCTTAGGTCCTTTGCTTATTTTAAAACTTCTCACCAAAAACCAATCAACTCAATTGATACAAATTCCTATTAAAGACACATCATTTATTAAATTCTATCACAATCGAAAATATACACTACTGATAGTGTATCCCTTTTATAAAATATCACTTTAAACATTTTTCATAATATATTCTACTCTTATGATGCAATACTAATAATAAAATAATAACTATTATCTATAAATAAACTTATTTCAACATTAAAAGAATTTTAAACATATTTATAATATTTATAACAAAATATATCGATAACAATATGTATGTGAATGTATATATTCAAATAATTATTTTATAACACAAATCATATTTTTGACATAAAATTGTAATAATCAATATAATGATAATAATATAAATAATTACTAGCCATAAAATCAATCACATTAATATAATAAATATAGTGTCTACAAAATCCAATAATCTTACAAATATCAATAATTGCAAGAAAATAATATTTTATATTTGCTCAGCATTTAAATATTAATTATATATTAATACATAATAATAACTGTTAAATCAGAGTTTTACTATAAATCACACTTAACATATATATATATATAACTACATTCTTGATTTACTCAACAAAATAATAAAATAAATTATTAAAATTTACTATTCATAATAATTTTCATATTAGTAGAAAATTAATTATATATATCTTCCTACAATTCATTAAGTGCCCATTATTTTAAAGAAAATTGGACAACACAAAGGCTATAAAATGGACATTCCCAAAATCAAAACATGTATCAAATATATATATAATCCTAGACAGCAAGTATAATCATAAAAAATAATTTAGCGTATCAGCATTGTATATAATATACTATAAATACACATAATAGTAATTAATCCAATTAATCACAATATTTAAAAAAATCACAATATATTGGTCAAAGAAATTATACCAAAATGATGGGGTTTCAAAACGAGTTAAGCAATGATTTTTTATGCTCAAAACGAACTCCAGAATTTCAAAAATTAAGTTTTGACCGGTGTACAGTGGATTGCGGTGGCTCGTAGTGGGCCCGCCACCCAACTATGATAAATGTGGGAGAAAATTATTGGGTTCTAAAGCTCACAACACGAGGAACACGATGGTGGTGACAGATTGACTAACGAATGCTTGAGGTAGCCGGATCACAACTTTGAATTGGAGCAGTGGTCGAACTTCAATTGACTAGCTGGGGTTCTTAACCAGTGAGTGAGATCTAGATTCTCGCGTGGTCAATAGTTAGGAGGCTTTTGAGAAATTTTTTCAGGCATGTGTAGCAAATTTAAGGTCAGAAAGTGGTCATCAGGCAGAAACTTGCACACGAGGAAGAAAGAAGACAGAGAAAGAGAAAGAGAAAGAAAGAGAAAGAGAAAGAAAGAGAAAGAGAAAGAGAAAGAGAGAAATAAATTATGAGGAGAGAGAAGTAGTGTAACACCCCAAGTAGCTAATAAGGTTTAGGACCTTGATTAGCGTGCCCGGAGGGCAATACGTGAATTAATATGATAATATATGAATTTGAATGAATATGTGATTAGAATGCATGTTTAGGTGGTATAAATATGCATGTGGACCCCATTTGTATGCTAGGGGTAAATTGGTAATTTTAGCCCACTTAGGGCATAAATGTGATAATTGTATTATGTGATTTGTACCACATTAGTGTGGTGATATTATTGTGATGCACGTGCTGAGACGGTCCTAGGGAGCTAATTAGTTTAAAAGTCACAACGGGATTAAATACCCGACTCGAGAGGAGCCTAGGGGTATTTTGGGGATTTTGTAAATTGAGATTTTATGAGTTAATGGTAATTGGTAATTGAGTAACTTGAGTAACCATTAGTAACTGCTGAGAGTAACAAGTTGTGATAGGAAAATGGTAGAATTGCAATAGAGATGAGTTGACAAAAGTGACCTTGAGGTTTAGTTAGGAAAGGATATTTATGGAAGGGTAGAATAGTCATTTGGCAAGGGATAGATAGCTTTAGCTGAAGGGAAAAGGTGATCACGTATAACACTTAGTTAGAAATTGGTTTATGCTGAAATTGAAGGAAAAGCTAGAAGAAAAGAGAAGAAAAAGGAGAAAGTTGAATTTGAAACCTAGAAGGAGAATCAAGGGGTTTGAGGCAACCAAAATCAAGTTTAAGCTGGGATTATTCAGAGGTAAGAGTTATGCACTGTTTTTGTTTAAATTTAAGTTTGATTTTCAGAGATAAAGTGTTGAATTTAAAGGAAATATGGCTGGTTTGGCTTGGAAAATTTAGTTTGGATAATCAAGGGGGAAGTGGCTTAAAGCTGGGATTGAGGTGAATTCAAGCTAAATTCTTGATTTAGGTAGGGCTTTTTATCATGTTTGAATTTCGTATCTGGTATGATTTGAGATTTTAGATGCCTGGATTATATTTTTTCAAGCTTTGGTTTAGGTTTTAGAAGCCATGGTTTGAGTTTCTGAAATTTGAAACTCAAGAGTGGATTTTGAGTGTGATTGCGCAATTGAGTTTGTTTGTGATGTTTATAGGTTGTTAAAGGGTTCATTTGGGGTTTTAAATTGATTTTGGGGCTTAGGTACTTGTTTGGGTTGAATTGGAGTTGTTTTGGCTCAGGAAGAATGCAGGGGAAAACCCAGAAATCTGGGTTCGCGTAGGGGCGCCGCGGCCCTTGATGGGAGTGTCGCGGCCCTAGGTTATTTTTGGACAGTTAAAATTTGCATTTTTACGGCTTTTGCCCGGGGGCTCGGGGGATGGTTCCAATACATTGTTTTAGGGAATTAGAGGTCCCAAGAGTACGGGATTGGTTCCGGGAAGTGGTTTTGGGATTGGTTAGTATTAAAAGTGTTTTATATGTGTTGTGATTAGGATTTCGGAGAGGCTCGTGATAGAGGACCGTGCTTGTGACCTTGGTGCATTGGAAAGCTCGGGATACAGGTAAGAAAACTGTAACACCCGTAGAGCAGGGCATGGGCCCATAGCGTTGTTGCAGGGCATGGCCCTAGGTTGTATTATTGTTAGGATGTAGCTTTAAATGAATTATAATATGTCTGATTGTTGTTTGAGGATGCTATATGTGGTTATAGCAGAATGAATGGAAAAGGAGTCGGGAACGGCGAAGGGCCGAGAACGGCAAAGGCCGAGAATGACAGAGGGGTTGGGAATATCACTTAGCACATGGAGTGCTTATGGTTAGGGTGAGACCCCAATTGATACATGGGATATCCTTACGATGTGGACCGGGAACCCAGGCTTTGGTAACGCTTCTGGGAAGCCATGGTCGTATATGTGTTTAAATCTTGTGGACTGTCTGATTAACTGTGAGTTATCTGCTATAGTGAATGTATGATATGCATATGTTATGTGCTGTGAGTTTTCTTGCTGGGCTTCGGCTCACGGGTGCTCTGTGTTGCAGGTAAGGGCAAGGAGAAAGTCCACCAGCCATGAGTACGGAGAGCGTGGGGGCGGCGCGTACATGTTTGGCCTGCCCGACTGCTTTGGTTGGGGGCATTTTGAGAAATGGCTGTATTAAACTATGTTTTTGATAATTAGTCATCTGTAAACCTATTTTGAATTGTAAATATTTTTCAAACCTTACTTTGGGATCCCGAATGTTAAACTCTTAAACTTTTAATGAAATAGAGTACTTTTTTTTTAAAGATTACAGCCTTGACTTGTTGTTTAATCATACTTTTGTTCTAAAAACCTCGTTTAGCGAGTTAATTGCACATTTTAAATTCACTTAGTAACGGCTCTAAGGTAGTAGGGCGTTACAAGTAGGCTACGGGAAATTAAGGTTGATGCATTTTCCTTTTTTTTTTTTAATATTTCTTGAGATGAAATTTGAACCCGAAATATCAAAATTCTTTTCAAATAAGCCCTTTAGTAAAACTTTCTTAATTTTATAAAATCCCCAATTGAATTTATATGGCATTTGGGTTCAATACTTGACTATTTAGGTCTCTTTGTCTCTCTGTCTCTCTCTCTCTCTCTCTCTTTAATCTCGTTAATATCATAAAATTGTGCTTTAAAAGTCATGTTCTATTACCATTTCTTAATTTTGTAAACTTGTACATTTTATGTATTGAAAACTTTGGTTTATATAAACAATGTAACATGAAATTATTGGGTGTTACAGTGGCTATGAGGGAACTTTCCTTTGCTAGGACAGGGAATGATGAGGTGATTGCATGAGTTAGTGATTTGGAGGGCCAACTTGCTGAAGCTGTTCACAAGGGGGTGTTGTGATAGCTAAGGATGCATTGACATCTCGATCCAACACTAGGCTTGAGGCTACCATCCAGTCCCTCAATGAGAAAATTAGTGTTCTTGAAGCTGAGCTAGTGAATGCCAAGAATAGCATAGTTGAGAAAATATTGCATATTGTTTGGAGGACCAACCCCGACGTTAACTTGTCTCCCTTCGGTGACTATGCCGCTTAGAAGGTTGCTGAATGGAGAGGTCAAGGTGGGAATCCATAGGGTCGTCTTCGAGGTTTATCTTCCGTCTTCCTGAAATAGGTGTCGCGTGACCCATTCCCTTTTTATCTTAAGCTCTTTTATTTATGCTTTTTGTTCATGTATGGAACTTCTCAAGTCCATTATCATGTGTGGAAATTTATGTTTGGGATCCTTTTAAGTCCACTTTCATGTATGGAACTTTTTAAGTCTGCCATCATGTGTAGAACTTTTATGCTTGGAACCCCTTTTTATTTTTTTAGTGGTTGTGAGGATGTATTGGCCTTCTGAGCCTTTGTCATCTTCTTTTGATATTGTGTGTAAGAGCTTTGATAAGCCCTTCTTTTATGAGGAATTCTTTGTCTTCTTTGAAATGATGTTGATAGTCTTTTTGGTGCACCTTGACTAAATTTTCTTTTGTAAGGACATGTTAACCCTTTGCGTTTTTGCTATCCTTTTATAATTTTTGCGCATGCTTGTTATTTTTGTTCGAGAAGTGTCCTTCTTGTTATTAGGCATAATACTATTTTTACATGTGTCTCTTTTAAGACCCTTTTTGGCTAGATGGCTTGGTGGCTGCTCTAGTCTTATTGGTGGACGTCCTTCTTGAGGCCTTACCCCTCATGGAGGTAGTAGCCTTTATTAGGAGGTTATCCTTGCAGAACCTTTTGACTCCCTCGATATCCATAAGGATAGCTAATTCGCATGTATTCAAGAGATGCTTTGCAAGTTTTTTTTTCCTTTTGCTATGTATCCTGCCCCCAAGTGGTTGGTGAGATTTATCTCATTAGGAACTTTGATCATTTTGCTCTTGTATACACAGAGGAACTCCATGAAGCATTCAACATTTCGAGGATGGGTGCCAAGGAGGGCTCATACATGTGAAGGGTCAGGCATTACACAAGAGGGTGTCGAGGGACCTTCAGTGCGCGAGTGGCCTCTCAATATACGAGGGAGTGCTCCTCGTGAAAAGGAATCCTAAGTTGGCATCCCCATGTGTCCAACTCCTTCTTGTGGTCTCTTTGAGAGCTTCTCATTGTCTTCACATTATCCATCGACTTTGGGATATAGTCCCAGTGACTTTGACTTCTCAGCTGCCCATCCTAGTATTGCCATTTCCATTGGTTACAACGGCTTTGCAGCTGTGAGGAGGGATGTGTTGTAGCATTCTCTGACTTGTTTATGCTCTCCTTTTACACTAGTGGCTTCACCTGGGGTCAGGAAATTCATGGATTGATGGTAAATTGATGTTACTACCTTCAACTCTCTTAGTGAGGGCCTTCCTAGCACTGCGTTGAAGGCAGACACACAATATACCACCCCAAATATTGAAATTATTGTTGTTTTCCTTTGTTGTTCACCCATGGTGAAGGCTAACTCGATTGTTCCCAATGGTTGAATTGAATCACTCATATATCCGTACAGGGAGGTAACCCACGGTTTCAGGTTCTTCATTCCTAGACCCATTCTTTCCAAAGCTTGGAGATAGAGGATGTCTACTAAGCTGCCACAGTAAACTAGGACTCTATGGATCCTCATATTCGCCAATTGGACAGCTTACACCAAGGGTTTTTTGTGAGGAAAGTTTATTCCTCTTGCGTCCTCCTCAATGAATGTGATAGGTTCATTTTGTCCTTTAAAATCTTTGGGGGTTGCTCTTCTAAGCTCATTATGTAAGGAGAGGGGCTTCTTCTTGCCTCTTTAGCATACCGATATCTACCTTTTCTCAAGTCTCGATCATATCCCGACCCTCCAAAGATTGTTCTTACCCCCCCTTGGACTTTCGGGGCTCTCCAGGAGCGCGAGGTGAAGTTGGTTGATCATCTGGTCTTTGATTATCTCTGCTCACATACCTACCAAGATGCCCCTAGCAAATGAGCTCTTCGATCTCGATCTTGAGATGGGTACATTTCACGGTGGTATGGCCTATGTCTTTGTGGTATTGACAGTATTTTCTCAGATCCCTCTTTGACCTATCTTGCTTCATGGGTGTTGGCCTCTTGAAGGGGACCCGATTCTCATTGGTGACGAAAATATGTTCCCTCAAGTTTGTTAGTTTTGTTTACAATGTATGGAAGAGGTCTGGGCTCGTTCCCATGCCTGTTATTCTTTGGGCAGTCATCTCCTTGGTTTTCATATGTCCTTTTCTTCTTCACGTCATCCGAGGTATTCTGAGGTGAATAGTTTGGTAAAAGTTCAGTCCTTCCAACCTTGAGATTCTCGTGCCCGTCTTTGACTCTGATGTATTTTTGCGTTCTTTCATAAAAATCATTCAGGTCTGCAACTTCACTCTTGAGCATGTTATCCCAAAGTTTACTTCTGGGACGTATTCCTACTGTGATGGCCATTTTGAGTTCGCGTCTCGATAAGCACCCTACCTTTGCTGCCTCCATATTGAACCGATGGATGTAACTATCCAAACTCTCATTCTTGCCTTGTTTCACATTGGCGAGGCTCGTACTCGACATAGTGTAGTTGGGGACAGCGTGATGCTGTTGAAGGAACTCATCTAAAAACTATTGCCATGACCTGATGGTTCCTGTCCTTATTCTTTTGAACCACTTATATGCAACTTCCTTTAGGGTGACTACAAAAGCAGTGGCATCTAGCCTTGCTATTGACTCCTCTTAGCTTCATCATGTCATTGAGGGCTTCTAAGTGGTACTTAGGATCAATCGTTCCCTCATAAGGGGTCATATGGGGCTCTTTGAAATTGGTGGGTAGTTGATCGACCTAGATCTCCTGGTTGAAGGGTGACTCATAATCAAATTTGTTGTCATGCACTAGTCCCCCGATGCCGTGACTATCTTACTTCGGAGGGTTCACATCTCAAAGTCAAGCTCTTGTCTCCTTTTTCTCAAGGAGTCTCTAAGGTCGAAGGGGTCAAATTTCCCTTTCCCTGTGTCCCTTGGGGGGAGCCACTGGGGGTGTCATCCTCACGTCTGACCTTCTTCTATTGAGCTTCTCTCTCAAGTTGGGTGGTGTTCCCTTGGATGTAACCTCGACTTCATTCCTCTTCTTAGCATTGTTCCTCTGCCTTTCCTCTTGAGGTTGTACCGTTGGCGTGGAGCCCTCTCGACGCTTTGACCAGGGAGTATTGCTGATGAAATATCTGGTCTTCCCACCGTCTACAAGGATAGTTGTTTCTCCCCTCCTTAGCTCTTACCCTTTACACTTGGGGATGGGCATGTCTGACTTTCCATGCATCAGACTATTGAATACTTCTTGCATATTTTCTAGCGTAGTATATAGCCTTTGATTTTTCCTATTCAACTCATGTATCTCATCCTCATAAAAATGGGTTCGAGAGCTTGAGCTCACCGAATGTACCCGGGGACTCTTACTGGGCCTACGTGTGGAGGGACTAGGTTCCTGGTGGCTGGAAAGTGGTGCTGCTAGTGGTCAAGGAGGAAGGTGTGTGAGGATCCCCCATTGGCTTGGATGCCGAGAGATGACACTTTGCTTTCCCTACCAGGGGCCAGGTGTCCCTCTGGTGCGTCTCCATTTTGAGGTGGTGGAAGATCTCTCATGGAGGCCTTTAGCTGGTCTCCGACCATGCAGACCTCCATGTCTTGCAACTCTCCTAGGCGTCTTGATCGCCTTGGCATCTTTCCTTGTCAGAAACAATGGAAGAACAATAGCTTTATACTTGTCCTTCCCACATACGATGCCAAACTGTTGATGATGAAAACTAGTCAACGATGTTAGGTCAGAAAACTCAAATCCTCATAAGTTAATGAATAATTTATCATGAACCTGGAAAGGATTCAAAGAAGAAAAACGCAAATTAGCAATGGAGTAAGAACATGTATATTGCTTAATAGCCAGAGTATATAATGAATTGTCCAACCCCTTGGTATGAGGGGTGAGGATGTATTTATAGTGGAGCTCTGATTGCTCTTGATACATAGTGATCTCGGGGGACAAGATTGTGCATAGGTACACTGTCAAGGTAGTGGCACAGGTCGTCGTGGTGCATAAGGTTGTGGTGTCGGCCTTGGTAAATGATCAGAGGTATGCAAGTTGCAGAGTCTCGAAATGTTTACTTAGTTAGCTAGTTAGTAGTAGTTGTAGTATTTTAGATTTCGTGGATTTTTGGTTCAAACCAGGACTTAGTTGGAAACTCCTAGCAATAGTTATGGATTTTATAAGTTTAATCGATAGTTTAAGAATATTAATTATAACATAAGGTTTGATTAATATTGCTGGTCATAAATATGATATTTATTATAACCTAAGGTTTAGATAGAGCCAATAGGAATATGACACTTGTCATAAGCGTGATTATTAAGGAATTTAGTATTTTAATGATAAAATAAGGAAATATAAGCTTTAGTATTCACCAGAAACTGTTAGGGTCGTAGTTTGACTCAGTCAAAGCAGTTATCCAACTTCAATTATGCTGAAAAAGTGCAATTATGTGTTTAAAATATTCACGTTTGTCGATATATCGCAGCATTGGAGCCGATATATCGCCTAACGAAGGATACGGAAAACATGTTGGCATTGCACGATTGTACGAACAAAGGCCCGAGACTAAGCCAGAGCCGATATATCGCCACATAGGGGCGATATATCGCCTGGAGTGATATGATTTTTGAAACTTAGTTTTTTTTTATTTTAAAATAAACCTTAACTACTTAGACCTACCCCTGAATAGTTTTGACCGAGTCTTCAGCCTCTAATTGAGGAATATTCACATATTTTCAATTATTATTCATTATTTTATTCAAATCAAAATAGGGTTAGTTTCACTCCTTACCTCTATAAATAGGACCTAGTACCTAGCCCTCCCACTCACTCTTCAAGCTGTGATCAGAGACTCAAAGGTGCTAGTGATTCCATAGAGTGATAAACACTTGGGTTGGGAAAAAGCTTTGCCATTCTTAAGCTTTATAAAATACTTGGGAAGTGAGGATTAGTGTATTTCAGTATTGAAGTTAGACCAATCCTTAAGGTCAACTAAGGTACTCTTATTCTTTAAGTCCAGTTCTTTAAAACTCTTTAGTTTTCTTTAGTTCCTTTTATTCAGATTCTAATTTTTGATATTGGTTTTTGATTAGGTTCTTGAAACTTAAAGATCTTCCTTGGTAAGTTTTGTCTTGAAGGTTTAGTTTCCACAATTATTCTTTACTCTTTAGAAATACTCACCATTTTTATTGTTGGTTTTAGGAGTGTTCCAAGTCTCGCATTTGTTCTCAAATATCCCGATTTTGGTAAGTAAAATAGGATATAACTTTATAGGTTTATATGATATGTTATATTATGACATGTTATATTATCGAATGTTATGTTATCTTATGTTATGTAATGTTTACATTATAGTATGTTTATAGACCTTGGGCATATGACTTGTCTAGCTAGCAAGCCCCAATAATTTATGGGCATATGACTTGCTTGGCTAGCAAGCCCCACAAATCTATTGAGCATATGACTTCCTTAGTTAACAAGCCCCAAGTAGTATAATGGCCATTGTAGTATTATATGACATATGTTTATAGTATATGTGTTTATGATATAATTTATGTATCTGTTTTATGTTGTTAGTAGTTTTTCCTTGCTGGACATCAGGGTTACTCCTTTACTTTTAATGTGATGAAGGAAAATAGATTCAAAGGCGGAAGGATTCTTGGAAGCTTGGCATGTGTGTTGAGGTGAATGGAGTAGATGGGCTGCGTGTCGATTCGAGGACGACGTTATTTTCTTTAGTCTATTTAAATTATGTTTTTATGTATTTTGCACATTTAGCTTTTAAACAATTTCATCTAAAGTTATGTTTTATTTTTAAAACAATGAGCTCATTTATGTATTACAAATATTATTTTAAAGTTTCAATAAAGTTATGAATATTTCTCATGTATGTTCTCTTCAAAGTAGTAGTTATGTCTAGTAGTTTTAATGGTCTAAGTCTTAGAAATAGTGGGGTCATTACACAAGTAGTGCCACCACACTTTGTACTAATTCATACCACCACTACTAGTTTGATACGGATGTTAGGGTCATGCCTCTGTCCTCCTCATGGTCTTACATCCCATAACCTACACATAACTCTTACCTTATGGTTGTTCTGACTTTTCCAAGATATGCCTTTGCTCCAAGCGCCTCCTTATTATGCTAAGTGTAGGAAAGCTTATGAGTTTGTTAGGAAAAGCTTATACATGATTTTTATTTATTTTCATGTATATCTAATATTAATCAAATTAATACGAGATAGCCTAAAACATGTTTCTAAAATTGAATTCAAAGAGAAACAAAGAATAGAATACTTACAGTATACACAATGGAATGAAACCGTCCTTCCTTCAGTTTCTCTAACTCTTGTATCCTCTCTGTCGCAGAGTATTATCAAGAAACTAAACCGATCTTCTATTTTCTTCACAATCTTCCAATGTATCCTTAGAACCACCTAGACTAGTATTGGCAATTCTCAACACATGAGATAGATATAGAGAGAAGAAGAGAAAATAACAAAGAGGCTTAGAAAAGGACTTGTGTTTAGAGAGAATCTAAAACTATCAGAAAACCAGTGATTAAACTTATTTGTCGTCTCAGAAATCTTAATTGATGACTTCTCTCTAAGCACTCCTTTTATAGACTCAATTAGGCCACTTAATTTAATTAAAAAATAAATAAAATAATAGCCAATTTGAAGCCCTAGGTCAAAATTATCATGGGCTTTAGGCACGTGAAATTTTCCATTTGATTATAAGCCCATTTGACTTAAAATCAATGCCTGTATTATTTTCTATTGATTTAATTAATTAAATAATTATTTAAATCCTTTATCAAATTAATTATTTATAATTTGAACCTTGATTTAAACTTATTTATTAATTTAGATACCAATTTTTCTTAATTAATAAATCTGCCATAATTCATCTTTTCTTCTCAAAATTACACAACTCTGTGAAACTATCCAAAATTGACCTGGTCAACTTTGATAATTCTAATTGATGATTAAATCAATTAATTGAGACTATCTAGATGATTTTATCCAAGGTACAATGAGGACCATGGGACTATGAAATTAAGCTCCAATAAGTTATCATAAATCTAACAAATAAATTTACTAACTTATTAATTCCTCGTGACTCCACTATAGACTCGGAATTGCACTCTTGAATTCATAGAACGTTCTATAACAAATATAGATACGCTATTAATTATCCATTGTTACAACCATAATTGTCACTCAATCCTCTATAGACGGTCTACAATTAGATAATACTAAAATACTGTTTTGCCCCTCATTGCATTTTATCCTTAAAACACTTAGTTCCTTGTAAATGATATTTCAGTAAACTAATTTAATTACTGAAATGAGATCTCTATCATTTAACACCTTGAACCAAACTAAAAGGAAACCATCGTTTCACTTCTTCATTAGAAGCTATAGATGTTCATATCTATGATTAACACTCCCACTCAATTATACTACCGAGTTCCCAAGATGTAAGTATGGGCTAGTCCGTAGGGTAAGCTAGTAACGAACAAGTCAAAGAACTCAAATAATACAATCAGTTAGAATACTAACCACTCAGAATTGAGATTGATTTGACCTATGGTCAATTATATGATATGACTAGAATAGATAATAACGGTATGTTTACTTATCTTATCAACTGTCAATATCGGTCCTGTCCGATGTAACAAATACATCCGATCTTATCTACTTTGCTAATGTTCTGGAAAGAACATAATAGTGTAATGTGTAAGTAGATCATATCATAGATTGGCAAGTCAATGTAAATACTGTGCACTGACTAATCTTAGGACTAACTTATTTTGAACATATAATCATATTTATATTCCACTGTGATTACGTCACTAGAAAAAAGATTAGCTACATGCTCAGGATTTAATAGAAGTTTATATTAAACAAATAATCATGAAAATAAAACATGTGAGAAAAGTGATTAACCAAGTCAAAAAATTATTTATATTCTTTTATTGATAATAAAATGAGATTACAAAGAATTTGAGTTTTAATTAAGGCATAAAACCCCAACAGAGTTATCATGAATGATATACTCAATCATCTTCATCACTCCTGACTTGACACCAAATAATTGTTGGTTATTTTCTAGTTCTCCTCGTACATATATTCAGGAGGTTTCGAACTTTACATTTCATGAGAAGCCACAACGGGGTGTGCCTCGCTAGTGGCACCTACTTCGGGAAGGGAAGTAGGGCCTCTTCAACGAAGCACAAGGTGCATGTGGTGAGACATAACATTTCGTATGGACACACAAAGGCGACACATGGTGCCTTGCGAACTCAGCTCTTCTCGACATCTTGGGATCTCAGAACTTCTCAGAACATCGACGTTTGGGTATTTAAGCACGTCGGGCCATTCACGGGTTGTGCCCTTAGGTGCTTGGGGATGCCGGGCCTAGCATAGCGAGGTCCTCCTTCACACTGAGTCACGCAGGTGGAACCCTTAGGTGCTTGGAGGTATCTAGCCTCACATAACGAGGCCATCCTTCATGCCGAGTCACGCGAGTGGCGCCCTAAGGCTCTTGGAGTTGTCGGGCCTCGCTATGTGAGGCCCTTCTTCACATCGAGTAACGCGGCTGGCCTTAGGCTACTAGAGATGTCGGGCCTTGCTATGCGAGTCCTGCCCTCAAGCTGAGTCACGCGGGCGGTGCCCTTAGGTCCTGGAAGATGCTGGTCCTCGCTATACGAGGCCCTGCTTTACGTCTAGTCATGCCAGTGGATCCTTTAGGCGACTGTAGATGTCACACCCATCATAGCGAGGGCCTCTTGCATGCCGAGTCATGTGTGTAACATCTCAGATTTTTCAAGACTCGATAATGCAGAAACAAAAATGTTTTCATGTAACAAAATGTCTCAAAACCCCGTATATAAAAAAAAACTTTTTAAAAGTCGTATGGACATACTTAAAATTTAATACAAACATAGTTTATGAAGAGTAAACTGAGCCTAGTTTATGAAAATAAAACGACATTTCCAAAAATAAAACAGCTTCCCAAAAGGTCGGTCCACATCTACATCCACAAAGTAGACTCAAGTGCACACTGCTCTGCTTTGCCCTTGTTCTTACCTACAAAAGGAAACAACTAGGTAAGTGAAAACGCTTAGTAAGTTCAACTTTAAAACAAAAGCATGCAAAGAAGACAGATGGTCACTGACCAAAATATTGTCCACTGATAACAATAGCTCACAAAATTAGGGTTCCAGAACCATTCAGACCCTACGCAATCAATTTCAAGAATGCAATAGCGTCCTGGCAAACTTATGGTTTTGCATGATAACCAAAGGCAAGCTATTTCATATAAACAGATAAATCCCTGCACTCAGAAAAATCCTAGAGCAAGCAGATATAATACATTAAAATATAATTCGAGACAAAGGCTTGACAATTTCCAACAGTTCAGGTGTATCACCCCCTCCAATAATTTCGCTAATCAGTAGGGGAGAACCGAGTCTCAACACTAAGATCTAGCCAACAAATATCCCTCACAAGGGTAACTATCGAGTAACCTAGGGCATCGCTACTTATCCAATAGTAAATCCCTCACAAGGGTAACCATCAAGTTACCTAGGGAATCGCTACTTATCCAAAAGTAAATCCCTCACAAGGGTAACCATCATGTTACCTAGGGCATTGCTACTATTCAAGAGTGTAATCGAAGATACATGGGTTTACAAAGACTTCTATGTTAATCAGTGGTGTTGGTGAGCAGTTGCCCTAGGGTGTTTAACCTCACTCAAACTTGGAAACCCCTAGTGTCTCTAGGCACTCTCACTGAATGACCAATATTCACGACTATTATCCGGGAATAACTTATCAAAGCATTTGCTCAGGTTCTAACCGTTCAATGATTATGTAAACATGAGGGCTCGTAGGTTCCATTCATTTTGGCGCCGCGAGGTTTAAACCAGAAATCCTCATCTCTTGGCCACTCGTTGCGGTAGTGAACCGGACATAATAAAATCAAACAAGCAGCGTGACGGGGATTAGCCGTCTCGGATATGACGGATGTCTACCGTTCATATTTTATGAACCAGCTCCTACTAGACTAATGTCTCTATGCAAACTTTCTACAATAGTGTATATATATGCATGTGTCACTATACTAACATATAATACGCTAGTCATTTCATGTTGTAGCCACACAATAGAAGTTGACTTACTTGGAGTCCTTAGCTCTCAGCAAGATTTCACCCTCCAATGTACATTTCAGTTATGCTTAGCCAATACTGTAATTATCCATACAATATACTCTGATTAATTATGGCACTCATAATTCATTATTATTATTTTGGGCAGTTTGGTCATTTTCAAAAATCATTTGTAAGGATTAAAGATCCTTATTTAGTTTTAAACCCATTCAAGAAATTCATACTAAAAAATTTGAGACTAAACCCTATGTCTCGGGGAGACCTATCCTATGGTCTTCATACCTAGGCTCGGGTATCGCAATAATATTTTCCCCTAATTCGCTAAATATCTTATTCTTTGAAAGTTCTACTATTAACACGTACTTTCAACAAGTCGGTTAAATATATAAAAGATTTTAGCTGGTATTATATTGAGAAAATACTAATTAAATTCCTCAATTATTTTTCAAGAAAATAATCTCTTAAATTTCATTTTTTTTCTTGAGGTTTTAATCTCTAAAAACCGTTTTAAGAAAATAGTCTAATTCTAACTTAATTTGGAAAAATCGTTAATAATTACTTTTAAGACTTACCAAGTCTTTATCTTGCAATATGCACAAAAATGTATTTTTTTTTCTTTAAGTTCCAAAATCTCATTTTTGCACTAAGTGTGAAAACCTCATTTTTCACATTTTTAACTACATACTTTGTTAGGTCATAACTTGAAATTTACTTACCTAATTGTTACCGAAATTTCCCAATTCAATCTTTGGTATGCCATTTAGGTCTTTGTAAAATCTTAGATCAAAATGAGCATTTTTTATTGGTAAAAATATTTTCCAAACATTGAGGTAAAAATGACCTTATTTTCAAGTTCTTATTTTTTTCCAAATATTGGCACTTAATAACTCTCAGACCGTTCATTATTTTGTTACCAAATTTTACAGTTGAATACTAGGTTATGCCAAGAACATGTCCACCAAATGTTAACAAAAACTGGGATCATTTTCCATACACAGTGGCTGTCCAAACTTGGTTCCGAAATTAAGAATACGAAGAAAAAAAAACAGTTTTTACCAAAACTTTGAAATAGCATAACTCACTCATTTTTAAACATTTTTGAGTGTTTCAAAAGCTCAAATTCATGTACTCCATCTCAAAAAAATCACAGTATAATTTATTTTTACAAAATCAGTATACAGTGGATGCTTGACCCCTTGGAAGTCACGGCTCAAAACTTGTACTTTTGTTTTAGGGTTTTCAACAAAACCCTTAGGGATTTTGGGTCCCTATTTTCAAAGATCAACATACAAGCATCATAAAAAATTTCAAGAAACTACCATAGCTTTATTACACCATCAATAGGAAACTTTAAGCATTAAAACACAAAATAATGCTTAAAATAAAACCATACAAAAACAACCATAAAAAGTAAACTTGTTACCTCTTGTTGTTCTTTCTTTAGGATTTGATGTTTCTACTAGCTTTAGATCCTTAAAGACTCTTTCAAAACCTTAAAACAACTCGCCCAACAACATATATAGTTAGTTATGTAAGGATATATTGTTAAAAACTCTATAAAAGTCAAGTTTTTGAAACTTTTACCTTAGGGAAACTCTTCCAAGGTCAAAGCTTAAGCTTCCAATGTTTCCTTAGAGTTCTTGGTAGTTGAAAATGGTGATAACACTTGAGAGAATTTTTTTTTAAGAAGATGAGAGTGAGAGAATAGTATAGGGTCGGTTGTGGAGGTGGAAAGGAATGGTCAATCAAATAAAAATATCTAAACACTTGAGTGTTTTTTTTTTACTTTATGTCTTTTGTGTCATTAACATTTATTAAATATGATTATAAACCTTAATAATTTTGAACCACCAATTGAAAACCATTTCATGGCTGGCCACCTCTTTTCTATTTTTGTATTTATATAAAGGTTAATAAACATTTCCTAAGAATTTGTCTTTTTCCCAAAAATGACTTTCTATAATCTTTTTAACTCTTATAATTTTTTTTTATAAAATAAAACTTAACACATAATAATTAAATTAAATGTCTCTCACATTTAATTTAATTAATCACACAATACAATTTAACCTAAGGTCCATTTATGGGATAAAATTCCCCAAATTCGATAAAATTAAGCATTTAACACAAAATGCCCTAAAATTTCTATTTCCTATTAGATTTATTATTTTTTACCAAACTTTAATTTTTATGAATGTATTTTATGCCAAAAATATATATGCCATAATTTTTCATTTTATTTTCTGAGATTTTTACCCAATTAGGGTTTTTGTGTCGGTCCAAGACCGAAAGTCTTACCTTGAATTTTAATCACAAACTTCATAATTTGGCTAACAATAACTCATGGAAATAAATTCCAAAAAAATATAAGATTATTTAAAATAATATTCTTAACTCGGCGAAAACAATTTCGACCTGAGTCGTTTAAAGGTACCCTAAACGCAGGGTGTTACAATTTCTACAATTTATAGAGGTTTCGTCATCGAAACTTAAAACAAATGAGGATACAACTCCCTCATCTTGTCTTCTGTTTCCTAGGTTGCCTCTTCTATACCATGGTTACTCCACTGCACCTTTACCAACGACATGGTCTTGTTCCTCAACACTCTTTCCTTCCGATCTAGAATCATCACTGGCTTCTCCTCATAGATGAGTACATGCGAGGGATCGTGCATGTATTTTCTCAACAAGGATACATGAAAAACTTCATGAACCTTAGACAGGGTGGGCAAAAGAGCTAAGCGATAAGCTACTTCCCCGATCCTTTCTATGATTTTGAAAGGTCCGACGAACCTTGGGCTAAGCTTTCCTTTCTTCCCGAACCGCATAGCCCCCCATAGTAGAGCTACCTTCAGTAGCACATTATTTCCAACCTCAACCACCAGGGGTCTCCTGCGTCGGTCGATATATTTGCGCTGTCGATCTACCAAAGTTTTCAAGCATTGCCTTATCTTCCAGATGTCCTTAGTAACATGATCAACCTCATCCGATTCGATCCGAGAAACTTTCTTTCACTGGCCTCGTGCCAATGAATCGGTGATCGACATTTCCTTTCGTACAAAGCCTCATATGGAGCCATCTTGATGGAATCATGATAGCTATTGTTGTAAGCGAACTTTATCAGTGGAAGTTTCTCATTCCATGACCCTTGAAACTCGAGCACGTAGGCTCTTAGCATATCTTCCAGGGTTTGAATTGTTCGTTTGCTTTGACCATTTGTTTGTGGGTGGAAATAAGTGCTGAACTTTAGTTTAGTGGTACCTAACCTCGTTTGGATTCTATCCCAGAATTTTGAGGTGAAGCATCCATCACGATCTGATACGATGGAGTTAGGTACACCATGCAGTCTTACTATTTTTGTAATATAAATATCTGGTAACTTATGTGCCCCATAAGTTACCTTGATCGAAAAGAAATAATTAGACTTAGTCAGCCTATCTACGATAACCCAAATGGCATTGTGTCCCTTGGGAGTGGTTGGTAGACCTGTGACAAAGTCCATAGTGACCATCTCCAACTTCCATTCCAGAATTTCTAAGGGCTGCAATAATCCAGCTCGCCGTTGACGCTCGACCTTTGTCTGCTGACAAGTCAAGCAGTGTGCCACATATACTGCTGTCTCCTTTTTCATCCTAGGTCACCAAAAGTACTTCTTCAAGTCTTGGTACATTTTTGTGGTGCCCGGATGCATGGCATAAGGAGCATTATGTCCCTCGAAAAAGATCTGCTTCTTGATCTCATCATCGTTCGGAACACATATTCTGTCCTTGAACCCCAATACTCCTCTTCGGAGATATGGAATCCTAGTCGCCCCTCCTTCCTCACTTCATACATCAGTCTTTGTACCCAAGGATTGACTAACTGCCCCCCTTTTATAGCTTCCATAATGGTAGGCTGGATAGAGAGGTTCGATTACTATCTCTAAATCCAAGGTAGCAAGGTCACCGTGTAACTGCTACGAAATCTCTTTCAATGTCCTCATGTAAGCTCTTGGTTATCGACTCAGTGCATTTGCCACCTTGTTTTCTTTTCTCAGGTGGTACAAAATGTCGTAGTCGTAGTCGTTGAACAGCTCCAACCATTGACGTTGTCTCATATTCAATTCCTTCAGAGTGAAGAAATATTTCAGGCTTTTCTGGTCAGTATAGAAGTCATAGTGTATCCTGTACAAGTAGTGCCTCCAAATTTTCAGTGCGAAAACCACCCCTGCCAGCTCCAGGTCACGAGTGGGATAATTCTTCTTGTAATTCTTTAGCTATCGAGAAGCATAAGAAATTACTTTTTCGTGCTGCATCAGCACTGCTCCCAACCCTTGGCCTGAGGAATCGCTATAAATAGTATATCCCTTTGTGCCGTTAGGGATTGTCAGGACTGGGGTAGTTGTCAATCTCATTTTTAGCTCCTGAAAACTCTTCTCGCAATTTTCAGTCCATAGATACTTGATGTTTTTCGGGTGAAGGCAGTCATTGGTGCAGCTATTTTGGAAAATCCTTCCACAAATCGCCGGTAATATCTCGCTAACCCAAGATAACTTCTAACCTCATGAGCACTTTTCGGAGGTTTCCACTGCTTAACAACTTCTATCTTGGTGGGATCTACCGATATTCTGTCTCCCGAAACCATGTGCCCTAGAAAACTAACTTTCTTTAGCCAGAATTTGCACTTTGAAAACTTAGCGTAAAGCTTTTCATCTTCCAGATGTTGGAGGACCAGTTACAGATGCGTTGCATGCTCTTCTTGGCTTTTCGAGTATATTAGAATATCGTCAATGACACTACACCAAATAACCCTTTCAACAACATTTAAGTATAACTCTTTTAAAAAAGTGTTATCCTAAACCCATAAAATTTGGCAGTACATAAAAAAATGGCGCACAAATAATTGGCGGCAAATGAAATAATTGTGCCAAATATTGTATTATTTCACTTGCTATTATCATTTTCTAAATGTACATATCTCATTCTCTTTCTTAACTCTCTGTCTCCCTCACATCTATCTAAACCTAGCAGAAATCTCCCTACCCAAACCCCAAATTTTCCCGAACCTCCGAGACCTCTCTAAAAAAATTTCCAAACTTTCCTAGAGGAAATTCTCCAAATTTCCCAGAAATTTCCCCACAGCCTAAAACTCCTAGCTCTCCCTCCCTCTCACTGAAATCCCAAAATTCTAGTCCTCCGTCGTTCAAATCCTTCCGGTGATGAATTACCGATGAATAGGGCTGTCCTCACTGGTAGTTCTACTAGTCGTGTGGTGGTTGGCCGCCATGGGATCCGAATCAGACCTTGGACGCATCCGAATCCGACTGAGGTCATGAAGGCGCACCAGATTATTGACATGGTTCAGAGGGAGCAGAGGCATCAATATGGAGTCAAGAACCCTAGAACCGTCATTGTGGTGACTCCCTTCACCTGACCGGTCTGATGCAGTCGCTGATGCTGGTGCCGTACGAAGTCGTTTGGATCGTGGTGGAGGCTGGTGGAGCTAGCAATGAGACCGATTCGATACTCGCCAAGTTGGGACTCCGGACCATTCACGTTGGATTCGAGCAGCGGATGTCGAATTCTTGGGAGGGTCGTCATCGATTGGAGGTTTGGATGAGGCTTCATGCATTGAGGTGAGTTCATGGTACTTTTGCTCAGCTCAGTTGTTGATTTTAGCGTTTATGTTAGTTTTGTTTCCAAAATTGAGCTACATTTATGATACTTGATCTTGATATATAAATAAATTAGCAAGGTGATTCTATACTCTCTGTTCTCTATTCGCACCTTTCTTTCCTCACTTATTTTGTTCTTACTTTGATACAAGTTTAGGTTCATATTTTAAATTATTTGAATATGACAGTTTTAATTAATAATAGTCCTTTAGATTTGGGCTGTGTTCATTTTTGTGTTTGTGTGAGTTTTTGGATTTTTCATTAACTTTACTGTATAATTATTTATTTTACAGCCAATTATTGATTATGAGCTCCCTTTTTGTTGTTTGGTTTGTTAGTACTGATACTTTACAAGGATGATTGACCTAGCTGCTGATTATTGTCCATGATTCATTCTATAATTAAGACAGAAAGTATGCTTTTTAGTTTGGAAAATTACAAGAGATGAACATCCATACTCTAATTTTAGTCTTACAAGAGATGTGTTATATGTTATTTTCATTATAAATTCTATACGTGTATGCCCAGAATTTTGAAAGTTGTACAGTTAGTTTTCCATCTGTTTTATTACAAAAAAAATGCATACTAGTCCAATTTGGTAAACTTTTAAAAAGGGAACAATGAGTCTATAATGCATGGACTATACCTATTACAAATCTATCAAAGGGACTAAAGCTCTGAATTTTGTTTTTGATTTAACAAGGATTCCATTTTACCCGATCAAATTAAGTGAAAACTAACTGACAGTTTTAGTAGCCATAGGCCTGTCCCAGATAATTTAATCTTTCTGTAAGATTTTTAGTGCTCTGACTCTTTTTCTTTTTCCATTTGTACCAGGAAAATGGGTATTCTCGAGACATTCTGACTACGGTGCACAGAAGTAGAGCTGACTGTCCATAGCCTGAGGTTTAAAGTTGTTGAACCCTTGTGCAATCTTATTTTCGGTAATGTACATCTTATTCAAAACTTCATGTAATTGTCATTGGGCAGGAAATGGTTACTGTTAGTGTAGATGGTTCTGTGCTTGATCGAATTTATAAAATCATGTCATATTTACGTCTCTGATTTATATTTGTCATAAAATCATGTCATCTTGATGCTAAATTGAAGTTATTAAGCATGTATATCTGTTTTGATGTAATATATATAAATATATAAATTTTTATTAAGCCGTCTCTGATGATACATTAGACTAAATTTTGGGGCTCAGTTGTTGAATTCTTGAAGTATAAAAATCCTCTTGGTAAATTTTCATATCAGTATTGTGATTCATATGGCCTCTTTCTATTATGAGTCTAGTTATTTCTCATTGCAACTAATCATTCGAGGAGAGGTTGGATATACAGAATCAGTTTTGAGTTCTATAATTTGATGGCACTCTTATTTATTTGTTTACTTATTTATATTTGTGGCACTCTTTTAGGTCTTGTCTTAAAAAAAATCTGTATTTTCTTCTTTCATTATTGTCTCTAATGTTTTTTGCAGCCACATGTTGACTTTGGATTAAAACTACTTGGTGCAAATGCTATGTCCATTCCTGGCCTATTAATTGTTCTAGTAGTGCAATATAACTATGTTGATCTGCTTGAAACTGTAGTTCTTGAATTTTAATTAAAAGGGGAACAAAAAGAAGCTCACATGTCTAATTTTGAAAGAGAAGTGTACAATTTTTTTTTGTTTTTTAAAAAACTGAGACAATATATACTATTCCCCAGAAAACAATTGATCATGTAGTTTTTGTCCATTAGAGAAGAGAAAGTTTGGAGGTTGATTTGATTATTATTTTTAGTATTATCATAATCAATCGGTATTAATATTGGCTTTTTCTAGGAGCTTTTATTTGGTTCAAATCATGGACCAAATTGAGTTTTCTTTTCTTTTCTTTTTCCTTTCTTTTGTTTGGGAGAACAAGATTTCCCAACTTATTTTCTTTCTTTGTAATGTCTATTATAATGTTTATTATTCTGATATGGAATCAATAGGAACAAGGGCTGGTTAGTACTAACTTTTCAGTAACTCTCATTAAATAAATTGTCTCAATAGTTATATGTTATTTGATGAAACATGAGCATTGTTGCATTTGCAATTGCCAAGCTGCATGTGTTTTGGGTGTTTGAGTAAATGATTAGTTTTCTTCTGCCAGAAGAAAACAAACAACTTATTTATTTATAAAAAAATTTAGAAAAAAATATATAAATAGGATTTTTGTAGCTAATTCAATAATTTGGTGCTTTTAAATGCACAACGAAGGCCCAACTTTTCTTTTGTCTATTTGGCGGGCTTATGTGTGTGAGAATTTGTGTTGCTCCAATTGATGGTAAAATCCATGTCAAAATTTATGAAAATATTGAGAAGAAAACTCAATAATCCGTGTTAAGTCTTATGGGAGTTTCTTGGCAATTGAGAAAGAGTCCAAGAAACTTAATTTTTCAGAGGAAGAGTATGCAACAAGGACTTATAGAGAGATGGTAATTAAGTTCTCACTTCCCACTTCAGTCACTACTTGAAAGAGTTAAACAACTGATATTTATTGGTTTGGTTATTACAGATTATATATGTAGAAGAATGAGAGTGGGAGCACTGGGGAAGGTATTGACCTGCAATTTTCTTGATGTTTTGTTTTCCAAGACACTGTCAAATAGAACAATAGGTTTTTTCTTTGCAAATTGAAATTTCTTCCCCAATTCTCTCAAAAATAGAAATTTGAGAAGCATCTGAGACTACTCGGTATACAAAATTGAATGTTTTCTTCATATATATATTGATTTTGACTATTAAATGTATTACTTGTTATTGATGGGGATCTTTAGCATTGCCAGACTACATCATGCACATCTTTTTTCTAATAAACTTTTATGAGGTGTGTGTTTGGTTTCCAGATTCACCAAAGGAGAGCTTCCTAAGTATGAAGTGAGGTAATACTTCCAACTACTTATAGAACTTCCTTAGTATCAAGTTTCTAGTTCTTATGGTTTTCATTTGTGTTCTCTGATGTTTGGACAAAGCTCTTTTTGATATAAGGATGAGTTGCTCACTTTCTTTCTAATGAAACAAGAAAACATATCATCTAGCACTAATTTAAAGTCAGCTGAGGAATCTCATATTAGACTTTGTAATTACTGATGTCAATAATATCAGTTAGATAGTAAAGGTTCTTTCTTTGATTCTGTATCTTAATATATTGTTCTATATTATGACATAATATAATTGGTTTGTCTTTAACAGTCTCCAATAGGAGATGAAGTTTCAATAACAATAGTTGTATTTGTTAGTTTTAAGTTGACTAAATTTTATTCTCTGTTAGTTGATTAGTTGTAATTTTCTTGTTCTTTGCTATTGATATTGTGTGAGTGGTTTTAGCTTAATTTATTTGTATTTTATCTTACAAACTTTTTCGGTGGTGTTGCTGTGATACAAGTAAACACTAGAGACATATTAAAGATGGTTCTCACCAGAGCTTACACACTTGGGTAATGAAAGAAAGTCTCATTTTTTCCTTTTGATTATACAATGAAAAAGTTGCCACTTGATTTATTATATTACTAATTTGCCATATTTTTTTGGTAAATGTCTAATATTGGAGTTTTCTCTTGGTGTTAGACTTTGCTTAGTCTTGGTAACAAAATATTTTAGCACATGTAATTGAACTGAATTTAATAATTGTTAATTATGAATTGAACAGGCCAAATTAATATTGAAACAAGGAGAAATTGAACAACTGATTGATATCAACAGAATAGCAAAACTTGTTGCTTATTCTTGCATTGTTGAGAGGAAATGATATTATATTATATATACATAACTTTGGTTCTGTTTCTTGAAGTGCATGTCATACCATTCAGTATTTAGTTCTTTCTTATTTTTCCAATTTGCTTTTCATAATAGGTCATCTTTATATTTTCTTTTCTTTCCAATTGGCACTTACCAGGCAAGAGCTCACCTTGCTTTAATTTGTCATATATATACCAGTGTTTACTAAGATCAATTTGTTTGAGAATTTTTGCTCTTTTTCTTTATTTAGTTCAATTAGTTGTCTTCTCAGATTTTGTTTCGTTATGAATTCTCATTTTAGCTCACAAATTCAAGAAATACCACACAAGAGACCTTATAAGTTCATAGTTCAAAGCTTCAAGCATTGAAGAGTATATTTTTCTTCTTATTATTCTCAGTTTTCATATCCACCACAACATCCTTTTCTTTGCTCTTTTAACTGTTAACTGAAATATATTCCATAGGACCCTATTAATAATCACCATTCTCTGCTATGATTATTTGTGTGTGTGGTGCACAATGTTTTAGTACTGTTGTTAAAGCAGCCAAGAACAGATGACACTGCATCTGTTTTTGTTTCGTTTTGGCAAAGTTAATCCCATTGCTTATTGGTCTAATTGGTATGAAGCCAAGAAGTTCCCAATCATTTCTTCCCATACTTTTGACTCAACTGGCCATCCCTTCAACATTTCCAGGTTGTTATGGAGGGTTGTCCTGTTTTTTGATCTAGTACATGTTTGGTTTTCAGGTTGTACAGTTATTTTAGTTAATGCTATGCTCTCAGATTTTTATAATTTTAAACTTTACTTCTACCTGTTTTGTTGAATTGTGGTCTACATATGATGTTCATGGTGACTAGCAAATATGACTAGCATATCTAAGGATTTTACATAAATGATGATGGAACCGTTTGCAAAACAAAAATGATAAAGTCCACATAGGAATAAACAATAAAGATCTGAATGCCTTTTTTGTTTTCAAACAGAAGGAATTTCAAATAGAAGGAAACAGAAGGAATTTCAATATTGTTTCCAAATTTGACTGTTTTTCTCAATATCATATTCCTCTCCATGAATTTCTTCATACACCTTTTTCAACCATTTTATTAATTTAATTAAAAAATTGTGTTTATTGTGTGTAATTTTTACTTATTTTTGGTCTGATTAATAATACTAAATATGGGACCTATACCATCAACGATCGCGAATCTAACTTCCCTATTAGACTTGTGAGTACTATATTTAATAATCATTTTCATATTTATATGCACATTTTTAATGCTAACAATCTTTAGTGTGAATTATCTGTACGCGGTTAAGTGAAATATCTAATGTAAGTTCTTCTCTTGCATTTATCAAGGATATGAAGTCTCTAAATACCTTGTAAGTAACATCGTTTCAACACATTATTACACCCTTTCTAATAAATCATTCAAATTCAAACATATCTTTTTTCTTCTGTGCTGTTTGCTTTGAGATATAATCTAACAACTATTAAAAAAAAACCTGCAGAGTACTTAGGAACAACCATATCACTGGTACAATTCCATCGAATAACGGAGAGCTCCAACAGTTACAAAAACTGTAAGTTAATTAAGAAACTCACTGGTACATTTGGTTAACTCTTTCTGTCTAAAAAAAGCTGTCATTTTTTTTTGGCAGTAATTTGGTTGGCAACAACTTTACAATGAATGGCTCAAACAACAGGTAATTTTCCTCAGTATTTTAGAATAGCTTCCTTCATTTTTGCTCTTATTTGTACTGCACTTAATAAATATGTTTCAAGTGTCTTATTTTTGCTCTTATTTGTATGTTAAGTTACTATCTTATTTTTGGAAGACTTATCCCCTTTTTTTTTTCTCTGTCTCTTTTCCTTTTGCTCAGTCTTTATAAGGCTCCATGCAATGGTTTGAAGGAAATCTTGTGTTGAAGCTATTGTCTCCTAATAAAAGTTGCAATTCGTTCTATTGTTCTTTTGCATAATACATAGGGTTAAATGATAGGCTCTATGGAGCATATTAGGCTCTATAGTTATATGTGCTGTTTTTTAGTTTTTTCTACTATTATTTAAATCTATTAAATAATTTGTGCCAAATTCTGCATTGGCTTGTTTTGCTTGCTGAAACTAGTTTAATATGTTTGCTATATCTTTACGTGCTTGCTATCGTAATTTTTATGTTGCTGACTATTATTTTAATATGCTTGCTGTCTATATATGTATATAAGAAACTAGTTTTATGGCTCTTTTGCAGATTTAAACTTTGTTTATTGTTTTATTGTGATAAGCTTTGGAGAGATAATAGATAATGTGTGAAACTTGATGTATTGCTTGTGCTCTTTTGAATCTTTTCTTGTTCTATATATTTTCTCTAGTTTTCTTTGTTTTTCTTTGGATTTAGCCGATAGAAATGGTGAATCCTTGTGTTATCCTTATTGACACTTTGCAAACAATAGCTTAAAAGTTGCTTTTTCTCTTTTGGATAATTATCTATCAGCACTGGTAGATAATTTTGGGTTATGATGAATCTACACTACATATATATAATATGGCCAAATGTGTTAAGTACTTCTGTTATGAATACTAAAAAGGATGCTACGTACTTTTGCTACCATTTTTAAAAATTTGTTGAAAGTCGTGATTGAGACCTTAATTTTGGTCTGGTTTTTGGTTGGTTCTCAGTTTGTAAAAAATAATTTTGCCTCTAAATTAGGAATCATTGGAAACATATTAATACCTTCAAGTTCATGATAATTTTGCCTTTTTCAAGTTATGTAATGGATCTTCATCTTCATCATTGATAAGTTACTATATTTTTCTTTACTAACGAATTAATATGATGATTTTTGCTAGAATAATCAGATACCCTAAGATGTGGATATCTTGTGAAATGAGATTGATAGTATCTAGGACGCTGAGAAGCATCTGCTCAAGCTTTTATTAACTTTTTATGTACTAAGGAAGGGCTATGTTAAATCCTGAAATTGTATTTTGTTTAGCCATTGTGAAGTTGCATATTGTTCAAGTCTTTACATAACTATGTTTTAGATGGACGTCAATTGTGTACAAACTTATTTTTCTTGCGTTCATTAGTCTGAACTTGAAGTATTACAACTTTCTAATTGATAGCAAAGCTCCAAAACCTTTATTTATTGTCCCTATATTCTTTTCTCACTGAATATGGGAGCTTCAGCTCTAACTTGTGAGTTTACAACTGCTCCAGCCCTTGTGATACCAAAGGCTATTTCAAATGATGGTTTACATGCTTCTCAGATTGATTACTATGAAATAAATGAAGCGTTTTCTGTAAGATTTTAGTACTTGTAATCCCTATACTGTTCCTGATTTAGTAAGCATTTTTTTTCATTCATTTATATTTGTCCTTCTTCTCTCTTGGTTGTAGCTCTAGCCAATCAAAAGCTGCTTGGTCTTAATCCTGTGAGTTTGGAGAAAACTAGATGATTTCTTTCAAGTTGATTTACTCTTAAGTCTGAAATGTATGCTATTTTAAATGTGTTCACTCTTCCATTTTCTGCAATTTGTATAGTCATTCATCTATCCACAATGCATTTCAGCTTTGCTCCATTTTGTCACTATCCTTATCTACATTTTTTTACTCTTCCAATTTCCAAATATCTCAGGAAAGCCTTAACGTACATGATGGGGCTGTATCATTGGGACACCCATTAGGATGCAGTGGAGCTCGTATCTTGGTCACATTGTTAGGGATAATCTATAAGCTTCCCTTCTCTTGCAATGCATTCCTAGTTTGACATTCTAATATCATTTATATAGTTCTCTGGTTTTGTTTACATGTTTTCTTAATGATCTAAAGTCATAGTTTGTGGTCATATCTAAGCTTATGCTTTCTACATATACTCATGTGAAGTGATCTCGTGTTTGTCATTTATTCTTTTAAATTTTTGTTGAGAGTTTAGCTGTGGAATAAAAGAGACATTGGTAACTATGCTCTCTCTGATATATTTTACTTGCACTAATTTTATTCCAATGGGTAACTAGTTCATATACTGTAAACTTTAAGATAGAAAAGTTCAAAAATTTCTTTACTCTGTCATTATTTTGTGCTTGACTAGTACTAGAGAAGGTGAGGCTTTTAACTATCCAGAAGGTGTAATAATAACTATTGTCCTTTCTCATTAAACAAACTAAAAAAGGTTGAATAAAACAAAAAAAAAACATTTATACTCTACTGTCACAAAAATGTACAAGAGTATATCTGGATGATCAAACAGAATTAACTTAGATAATCTTTAAGTAAATGGCTAACTCATTAGAAGAGAAAACATTTCTCTCTACTAGCTGGACATGATACCTATGGGAACTAAGATATAGAAACATTTTAAAGTTAGATACTTATAGTCTAAAGAAGAAGAAACTAAAGAAAGCATTAATATTCATGCACAGAGTCATTTGTTACAACTATACTTGAAAGATATCTTTGTGATATTACAGCTATACTTATACTAGAGAAAGTAGATTCATATTGTTTTATGCATAATTTTATGAAATATATGAATATTGCATCTGGTCTGGGATTTCTTTTTCTTCTGTTGTTATATGAATATGCCTGTTGTTATAGCCAGCCATGGGTAATGTTTCATGAGCAATTTTTTCTTCAAATAATGCCTGTGTCATGTTGTTTATGGTATATCTTATTTTCTTGTTAATTATTTAATTATTTAGGTTCCTTCCTCCAGTAATGGATGTGAGATTGTAACTAGCCTAGTATTGGTTATCTGAAAATCTCATCTTCTCAAGCTTCAGATTTTTTTTAATTCATTTTGGTATCTTAGTAGTGATCACTGCAAGCATAACAGTTGTTATAGGTCCTTTCTTTCATTCTCTCTCTCTCTCTGACCATTTCTAAATGTTGATGTTTGTCTGTGTTGCTCTTATAGATATATTTGTTATCTTGATACATTTCACAAGCCTTGTTTTAAGTTGCATGTTTTGTTGCTTCAGTCATTGTTTTGTATGGTAGTACATCTTGCTATACCTTGTTGTTTTGTCAAGTTTTGGAGTTATTACAAATTTAATTTAAACTTTATATGCTTACAGGTGGAAACTAGCTTAAGTCTTATGTTCTTAATAATAAAAGAACTTTTTTTTTTACAATGTGCAGGTATATTGAGATGATTTCTTTGGAGCAATTCTTGACAACATTTGTAGTTGAGGCCTTTAGAATGGAAGAATGTATTTCACTAATTTTTGTATACATTTCTTGTTTTGTATTTAGTGATAAAGGAATCTGAATTGGGCATAAATTATGTTGTAATATGATTTCTTAAGCCTAGACTAGTAGACTAAATATTGTAATTACATTTGAGTAATTAATAAAAATCTATTTATGTTACCTTATTTGGCTTCAACTTTCATATTTGTTTTTCTAGTTTTGTGTAAGTAAAAAAGATTATGTTTCTCTAAGCTAATATAACACATGTGTTATACTAAAGTGTAGTATAACAAAAAATGTGTTATACTAAAGTGTAGTATAACACAAAAAAAGTTTTATACTAAAGTGTAGTATAACACAAAAAAAGTGTTATACTAAAGTGTAGTATAACACAAAAAAAGTGTTATATAATCGATTATAAATAACATAATTCAACACTTATCTATATATTAAAATTACACAGAAATTGTGTTATCATTGACAGTACAATAACACATCTGTATAACATTGATAAAGTGTTATGTAAAGTACCCCTGACCTACGATAACATAGTCGGTCTTAACACATCAGAAAGTGTTATCGTATGTTTTGATAACACATTTTCGGTGTTATTAAAAGGATTTTTTCTTGTAGTGTGAACACGACGACGAACTTATCCAAATACTCACGATATACGTGATTCATGAGATCCATGAATGTTGCAGGCACATTGGTTAGTCCAAAGGACATCACTAAGAAACGTAGTGACTGTAGTGCATTTTGAAGGTTGTCTTTGGTATATCCACCTCCTTAACCTTGAGCTGATGGTAGTCTAATTGCATGTCTATTTTGGAGAATACCAATGCTCCTTGCTGTTGATCGAAAAGATCATTAATCCTAGGCAATGGATATCGGTTCTTGATCGTCACTTTGTTCAGCTCCCGATAGTCAATGCACATTCTCATCGAGTCGTCTTTCTTCTTCACGAATAAGATCGGGGCTCCCCACGGAGAATGGCTTGGCCTTATGAACTTCTTGTCCAGTAACTCTTGCAGTTGCGACTGTAACTTCTTGAGTTCAGCTGGTGCCATCCTATAAAGAATCTTTGAGATCGATGCAGTTCCCGGAATTAGCTCTATCTCAAACACGATCTCTCGATCTGGTGGAATCCCTGGGAGATCTTCAGGAAATACGTCGGGAAACTTGCACACAACTGGTATATAAGAAGTTTGCTGACCCGTCTCTCTTATCCACTATGTTTTCCAGAAAACCGATGCATTTGTTACTCAAAATTTTTCTCGCCTTCATCACAGAAATCATTGGGCACTTCTTTTCTCTTGATGTACCCTTGAACTCGAATGGTTTTTCTCCCATTGGGGTGAAGACCACTTTTCTACGCTTGCAACTTATAGCAACTCCATATTTGGTTAACCAATCCATCCCAAATTTGACGTCATATTCATGTAGGTCCAAGACTAACAGATCCACCGTCAGCTCACGACCTTCAACCCAAACTGGTACGACTCTAACCCATGTCCACACCAGCATATCCTTTCTCGAGGGCAAGGATACCCCATAAATAACAGGCATAGGCTCATGCATTCTATTTAATTTTTCCACAAAGGATGCAGATACAAAAGAATGCGATGCACCAGTATCCATTAATGCATATGCCAAGGTTTGAGGGATAGAAATCTAACCTGACACCATATCAGATGGTCCAGCTCCTTTGTCGCTTTGCGTAAGCGCATAAACTCGAGGCGGAGCTCCAATTTGTTTATGCTGGTCATTCTGTTGCCCTTGGCTGAATTTGACACTCTTTAGCAAAGTTCCATGGCTTTCAATAGTTATAACATACCCCACACTCACCCCGATGGCGTCGATTACACTTGTTGCATAATGGCCATTGTTCAAACTCACGTCTCGACTGTTTGTTGGGACTAGCCATTGCCTGATTGGGAGATCCCCTTTTTCTTTTGCTATTTCCCCCGACATTCGACCTTGTGCCTCTTGGATTGTTTATCCTCCCTGATTTTTGGCTGAACCTAAGGTTGAACTTTCCTCTTGGGCCATTCTGATTGGCCTGAAACTGTCCAGGGTTGTTGGGAGCATACCTCCTGTCTTCATTCTTCTGTGGTTTTGGCTTGTCCGACACGACCCAAGCCTCTTGGAAAAGAGCCCGTTCCATAGCTTCAGCATATGTTTCTGGGCCAGTCCTACCAGTTTCTACACACTTGGCAATGTCTCTGCGGAAGCCCTTCATAAAACTCCAGATCTTATTCTCTTTAGTGTTCACCTAGTTCTTCGTGAACCTAGACAACTGGTGGAATTTTTGAACGTAGTCCTGCACGCTCGATGCTTCCTGCTTCATATTAGTGAACTAATTCACTTTGTGCCTGATCACTACCTTATTGAAGTACTTGCCATTGAACAAGGTCAAGAACTTTGGCCATTCTTTCTCGGCAACATTATGCCCTTTCTTGGTTGCCTCCCACCAGATGCAGGCATCTTTTCTCAGCATATAGGTCGCACAAACTACCTTCTCTCTCTTCGTAGTTCCAATGAAGTCGAAGATCCTTTCCAAGATACTAATCCATTCCTCTGCCATTGATGGGTCAGTGGTCCCCTCGAACATAGGTGGATTCTGGTTACCGGACCTTTCTGATATAGGTTTTGCTTGGGTAGCTCTTGGTGCTTCTACTGGCGGTATAGGTTGCTCAATGAAAACTTGCGAGCCAAGGATCTATTCTTCATTGTTTTCAGGTGGTATTTCATTGTTCTGAGCATTATTGGGTGGCAGGGGGAGTTGTCCCAATGAGGTGTTAAACCTTTCAGCTTGGAGGGCATCAAAGTCCTCATTTCTCTTTTGCCCTCTTTCAATTTGGGTTGCATGCGTCTCCACTAGCCTTTGCAGATTTTTCATCTGCTCAACTATCTCGCAAACTCTTGCAGCTTGGTTTGGAGCTCTATCGGCAGGCGCATTCTGAGCTCTAGCAGCAAGCGCGGTCTGGCCCCGACCAGTAGAACCCATTCCTCTTTGAGCTCTTGTCCTTGCCATTTGTTTGATTTAAAATCAAAAAGCTCTTAAGTGAATAGAGGCGAGAAGTTAATACCAACAAAGATAGTTACTTAACATTCAGGAATATAACCTAGCAATACAAAATGATCATGAGAGATCATGCCATAAAGTTTTAGTTAGCAGAATGATAAATACACAAGAGAACCCTAGATACACGTCGGGTTTCTACGTCTGCCTACTACAACTATAAAAATTCCTACAACCTAGTAGATTTGCAAAGTCTTTACAAAAAGTATCAACAAGACTCTCTTAGCATAACCTAATAAATGTTATCCATCAGCATATGCAGCTTTATGTCGGTATCCTCGTCAGTCTGCTCATGATCCTCCTCGGGCTCTACCGCCCTGCCTCGAGGTATGCTATCAACCACGAAGATAGGCCAATCCATGGCCCAAATGCTAGCTCGAGCTACATACAAAAGTCATCCCACGTTTCACGAACCAGCTACAAAAGTCTGTGACAAAACCATATCTATGTCAAGCCTCTTAGACAAGTGATGGCATATCACAATCTCCATCCCCCGGGTGTGTTGGGCCTATCAATGACTTTTATCATGTAATGAGTCCATTGCAAAATGACATGCCAATGTTGTTGATCATACTCGAAGCATCGGGGATTCTCATTGTGAAATAATCTATAATAGTTAATCACAGGCGTAGGGATCACGTGTAGGTTTTCTATCATAAGGCCACCTATCTCAGGTATATCGTCCATAACCTACAATTTATAGAATTGAGGTAAATAAGAGAAAGAAAATGAAACATATATGAAAACACAGTACTTACAGTGAATGTCGGTTTGTCTTTGCGAAATGTACATGTGGGTTGTCTACAGAATCGGCTCAACTCGAGCTCTAATACCAACTGTAACATCCCAGATTTTTCAAGACTCAATAATGCGAAAATATAAACGTTTTCAACAAAATGTCTCAACAACCCGCATATAAAAAAACTTTTTAAAAGTCGTATGGCCATACATAATATTTAATACAAACATAGTTTATGAAGAGTAAACTGAGCCTAGTTTATGAAAATAAAATGACATTTCCAAAAATAAAACAGCTTCCCATAAGGTCAGTCCACATGTACATACACAAAGTAGACTCCAGCACTCATTGCTCTCCATTGCCCTTGTTCTTACCTAAAAAAGGAAACAACTAGGTAAGCGAAAATGCTTAGTAAGTTCAACTTTAAAACAAAAACATGTAGAGAAGACAGGTGGTCACTGACCAAGTTATTGTCCACTGATAATAATAGATCACAAAATTAGGGTTCTGGATCCATCCAAACCCTACGTAATCAATTTCATGAATGCAAAAGCGTCCTGGCAAACTTATGGTTATGTCTGATAACCAAAGGCAAGCTATTTCATATAAACAGATAAATCCATGCACTCAGAAAAATCCCAGAGCTAGCAGATATAATATATCACAAAATAATTTGAGACCAACCCTCGACAATTTCCAACACTTCAGGTGTATCATGCCCTCCAACAATTTTGCTAATCAGTAGGGGAGAACCGAGTCTCAACACTAAGATCTAGCCAATAAATATCCCTCACAAGGGTAACTATCGAGTAACCTAGGGCATCGCTACTTATCCAATAGTAAATCCCTCACAAGGGTAACCATCAAGTTACCTAGGGAATCACTACTTATCCAAGAGTAAATCCCTCACAAGGGTAACCATCATGTTACCTAGGGCATTGCTACTATTCAGGAGTGTAATCGAAGTCACACGGGTTTACAAAGACTTCTATGTTAATTAGTGGTGTTGGTGATCAGTTGCCCCTAGGGTGTTCAACCTCACTCAAACTTGGCAACCCCTAGTGTCTCTAGGCACTCTCACTGAATGACCAATATTCACGACTACTATCCAGGAATAACTTATCAAAGCACTTGCTCGGGTTCTAACCATTCAATGATTAAGTAAGCAGGAGGGCTCGTAGGTCCCATTCATTTTGGCGCCCCTAGGTTTAAACCAGAAGTCCTCATCTCTTGGCCACTCGTCGCGGTAGTAAACCAGACATAATAAAATCAAACAAGTAGTGTGATGGGGATCAGCCGTCTCGGATATGACAAATGTCTACCGTTCATATTTTATGAATCAGCACCTACTAGACTAACGTCTCTATGTAAACATTCTACAACAGTGTATATATGTGCATGTGTCTCTATACTAACACACAATACACTAGTCGTTTCATGTTGTATCCACACAATAGAAGTTGGCTTACTTGGAGTCCTTAGCTCTCAGCAGGATTTTACCCTCCAACGTACAGTCCAGGTATGCTTAGCCAATACTATAATTATCCATACAGTATACTCGGATTAATTATGGCACTCAATTCACTATTATTATTTTGGGCAGTTTGGTCATTTTCAAAAATCATTTGTAAGGATTAAAGATCCTTATTTGGTTTTAAACCCATTCAAGAAATTCATACTAAAAAATTTGAGACTAAACCCTATGTCTCGGGGAGACCTATCCTATGGTCTCGATAGCTAGGCTCGGGTATCGCAATTGTATTTTCCCATAATCTGCTAAAAATCTTATTATTTGATAGTTCCGCTATTAACCCGTACTTTCAACAAGTCGGTTAAATATATAAAAGATTTTAGCCAGTATTATATCCAAAAAATACTAATTAAATTCCTCAATTATTTTTCAAGAAAATAATCTCTTAATTTTCCTTTATTTTTCTTAAGGTTTTAATCTCTAAAAACTGTTTTAAGAAAATATCCTAATTCTAACTTAATTATAAAAAACCATTAATATTTGATTTTAAGACTTACCAAGTCTTTATCTTGCAATATGCATAAAAAATGTATTTTTTTCTTCTTAAGTTCCAAAATCTCATTTTTGCACTAAGTGTGAAAACCTCATTTTTCACATTTTTAACTACATAATTTGTTTGGTCATAACTTGATATTTACTTACCCAATTATTACCAAAATCTCCCAATTCAATCTTTGGTATGCCATTTAGGTATTTGTAAAATCTTAGGTGAAAATGAGTATTTTTTATTGGTGAAAATATTTTCCAAACATTGAGGTAAAAATGACCTTATTTTCATGTCTTCATTTTTTTTTCACAAACATTGACACTTGATAACTCTCAGACTGTTCAGTATTTTTTTACCAAATTTTACATTGGAATACTAGGTTATGCCAAGAACATGTCCACCAAATGTTAGCAAAATCTAGATTTATTTTCCCTATATAGTGGCTGTCCAAACTTTGTCCAAAAATTAAGAATACAAAAAAAAAAACAGTTTTTTTTTACCTAAACTTTGAAATAGCATAACTCACTCATTCTTAAACGTTTTTGACTATTTGAAAAGCTCAAATTCATGTACTCCATTTCAACAACATCGTAGTATAATTTTGTTTTTACAAAATCAGTATATAGTGGATGCCTGACCCCTTGGAAGTCACGGCTTAAAACTTCTATTTTTGTTTTAGGGTTTTCAACAAAACCCTTGGGGATTTTGGGTCCCTATTTTCAAAGATCAACATACAAGCATCATAAAAAATTTCAAGCAACTACCATAGTCTTATTACACCATCAATAGGAAACTTTAAGCATTAAATACACAAAATAATGCTTAAAATAAAAACCATACAAAAACAACCATAAAAAGTAAAGTTTTTACCTCTTGTTGTTCTTACTTTACGATTTGATGTTTCTACTAGCTTTTGATCCTTCAAGACTCTTTCAAAACCTTAAACCAACTCCCCCAACAACATATATAGTTAGTTATTGAAGGATCTATGGTTAAAAACTCTATAAAAGTCAAGTTTTTGAAACTTTTACCTTAGGGAAACTCTTCCAAGATAACAGCTTAAGCTTCCAATGTTTCCTTAGTGTTCTTGGCTGTTGAAAATGGTGAGAACACTTGAGAGATTTTTTTTTTGAAGAAGATGAGAGTGAGAAAAGAGTATAGGGTCAGTTGGGGGGAGGGGGGGGGGGGGGGGAGGAATAGTCAATCACACAAAAATATCTAAACACTTGAGTGTTTTTCTTTTACTTTATGTCTATTGTGTCATTAACATTTATTAAATATGATTAAAAACTTTAATATATTTGAACCACCAATTTACAATCCTTACATGACCGGCCACCTCTTTTCTATTTTTGTATTTATATATCTTCTTTTATATAAAGGTTAATAAACATTTCCTAAGAATTTGTCTTTTTTCCAAAAATCCCAAAATGACTTCTTATAACCTTTTTAACTCTTATAAAGTTTTTTTATAAAATAAAACTTAACACATAATAATTAAATTAAATGTCTCTCACATTTAATTTAATTAATCACACAATACAATTTAACCTAAGTTCCATTTATGGGATAAAATTCCATAAATTGGGTAAAATTAAGCATTTAACACAAAATGCCCTAAAATTTCCATTTCATCCTAGGTTTATTATTTTTTACCAAACTTTAATTTTTATGAATGTATTTTATTCCAAAAATATATTTGCAATAGTTTTTCATTTTATTTTCTGGGATTTTTACCCTATTACGGTTTTTGTATCGGTCCAAGACCGAAAGTCTTAACTTGACTTTTAATCACAAACTTCATAATTTGGCTAGCAATAACTAATGGAAATAAATTACAAACAAATATAACATTATTTAAAATAATATTCTTAACTTGGGTAAAACAATCCCGACCTAAGTCATTTAAATGTACTCAAAACGCAGGGTGTTACAATGTGGGTGGTGCCCTTAGGCTCTTAGGTGTGCCGACAGACTCTCTTTCATTTGGGACTTGTGAGGGTCATGCGCTATGGAACTTAACCCTCTTGGCATTGAAAATGTCGCGTGGCTCACGCCTCATGTTTTGGCATCTAAACACTTTCTTAGGTGTTTCCTTATAAGGTCCCTTGTGTACAAGTCATGACCTCGTATAACGCCTAAGGCTTGGCATTTCTTAGCCCCACGTCTGGAAATTTGTGCCGAAGTCTTTAGTTGCAAATATCGCAAGTTAGGTCAACATCCCTTCGTGGTTAGACTTTGTTTCTGATACTAGTTGGGACAATTCTGCACGCTCACAAAATCCAAAAGGATTGTAAAAGCTCAGATGGATTGGTAACTACCTTATTTGAATATGTTATTTTCCACCTTTGAAAAATTGACATGGACCAATCAGGACAGGTTCTTCTAGTTCGTTAACTTCCAAACTTTGTCTATAAATAGCACTCTGAAGGACCTAGAAAGGGACCTTGGATTCATTATTCACTCACTTTATATTTCTTGAGTTATTTTAGAGAGAATTCTTACTAAATTGGGTGTTAGAGTGCCTTCTTGCAGGTACTCCCAAGAGATTTCTTTCAAGACTTGATATAAATCAATGGAGAATATTGTTGATCTACTTTGTGGTATCAAATTATTACTCACCTTTATCCAAAATATAGATTGATATTTCATGCATAAATTTTGGATCTAACCATCGATGTTGTATGTGAGAAACTTAATTGTTTTTCTTGTTTATTTTCCTAATTTTTCCAAGAAATTTAACAAGGTAGACTTGAATGAAAAGCTATTGCACCAAAGAGAAGTACTTCCAAACGTAAAACTACTAGAATTATTGAATCAATTCCAAAAGGCACTGATGAAACTAGATCACTACAAAGTCCTACCAAGGGTCACATTGTAGATGAATGATTTGAGAGAACACAGAAGATATACAAGGCATATCAGCAATGCCAGGGAGATTACGTGAACAAAGCATGAGAACAAATGGATGAGATGAAGAAGAGAGAAGAGGAATTGTTGAATAAATTGGCTGATAATGAAGGGCAAGGGAGAGTAGAGAAAGAAGCTCAAATATAAGTCTAAATGCAATCACTAGTGCAAGCACAGGGTCACCAGAGTCTAGTACAACAGCAAAAATTTCTAGTTTCGACGCAAGAGCAACCACAAGCAAAGACGCCAACTATAACCCTTGAAGTTGATGAAGAGCCTATTATCCAAACTACTAAGGAAAAAGTGGATGAAAAATGTGTAGGAGTTGAAGAGAAAGACATTGCAGGGGACAACCCGAAGGTGGAGTTACCTGTATACTGGAAGAACAAAATGATGCAGGAGGTTATGAAGGGCATGGGTGGGTATTGAGGTTGTACACCAACATAATTATCTTTAGAAAAATTAAAGAGTGTTGTACATTCTCCCTTTGTCAACTGGATTTTGGCCGAACCAAAAACAAAGGACTTTGTTATCCCAACCCTAACCTCTTAGGAAGGTCGAACTGGCCTAATTAACTATATGTATTAATTCAAATACAAAAATTTGATTGAGACAAAGTGTTAGAATTGATGCCCTAAAAGTATGTGTAAAGACATTTTATTTATGGACTTTAATAATGGGACATTTTTTTTTTATAATTGATTGTTTTAGTTATTATTGAGTAATTTATATAAATATCACAAAATTCTATTTTCATTAATGAGAGTTTGATCTTGTATTAGTACGAGAGGAATAATATCATTAATAATGAATATAATAGTTAGCATCATATTAAAGTTTGAAATCTTTAACAAATGGTTGCTGGTACGGTTCACTAAGTATTTTTAAGAATGTATGTGATCTGGATTTAGATTACTGATGTAGATAGATATCTTAGTGAATGTAGTTTACATAATTAGATTATATATGATATGATCAATATGAATTAATTTTTTATAAACTTGTCATTTACCATAAATATTTAATTCATATTAATATGATGATCATATGTAGATCTACTTGAATCTTGAGTAGTCATGAACTCGTATTCATGTCTATTGGATCATTTGATTCACTTATTAATGTTTGTTTGGAAAACATGCTAATGACTTTTATTTTGGAGATTGAGTGGCATGAATGGTTGAGAACATTATCTTATTTTTAGGTTTATAAAAATCTAAAAATCTATCGTAAAAAAAATCAAGTGATTTTTTTTTAGCTTTTACAAAAAGCCTGAAAAACTACGATACTCTCTCATAGCCTTGTCTTTAACAAACCTCTCTTGATCTCATGTGTTGAGAACATCAAGAGAGCCTATCTTTGTCCATAATATCCTATGTACCCACACACATTCTTGTGTGTTGAGGAGTGGCTTGGGAGATTTTAGTGTGAATCTGAAAGTTGTCTCACTAGATTGGATGATCGTTATTATTTATGAAAATATAGCCAAGATTCTTGAAGAATCAAAGTTCAAGCTTTCCTAATGGATAGAATACTGGTTCCCTTAAGTGTTAATTTTGAAATTGAATAGTTATTGAGCTCAAATTTATAATAGGATTATCAATTAACTATTCACTAATGGATTAGTGGTACTTAAGGATCATTAGGTAATTAGATGGGTAAAACGGTAAATATGACTAGCTTTAATTTACAAACCAATAAATTTAAGGACATAACTACATGTAATGATTATATCAATGGACTATATGAAATTATTTTGTAAATGTAATTCTATAATTACTAAGTGTGCAATTCAATATTTCTAGTGGAGTAATAATAGAATTAACAAATAAGATTATTATATTAAAAGAGTTTAATTAATAATCTAATTTATTAGATCTTAGAATTATAGGTCCATGGTCCCCGAGTCACCTCTATACTACATAGTCTAGGGTGTGATTATTAACTAAAATATAGGAAGGACTTATTTGTAAGAGAATTAATTTTCCAAGGCAAAGATATAGTTAAGATAATTACAAGTGATTAATTAATTATGAACTATATACTAATTAATGAATTTAACTAATATGTTTTATTAAAAGTATATGTTAGTTAAAAATAATATTAATTAATTTTAAATTAATTAATTAATATATTATGAAAGAATAAATTAATTTATTATAAGATATTAATTCAATTAATATTTATAAGATAAAATTAATTTTTAATTAACTAATATATATGTGGAATTTGAAATAATACATTTTTTTAATACATAAATAATTTATTTTATTAAATGATATAAATAAAAGAAAAATGCCATGTGGTCTAATAGTGTCACACGCCAGTGACTACACACACCCCAAGGTGGGTGGGACCAATTCAATGAATTAAATTCACAACCCTGATTATGTTATGGCAACCAAGCTGTTCGTAAAACGCTTGATTTGTTGGTGTTGTTTTTGTAAATTTGAGTATGCAGCGGAATAGTGACTTTTAAATTTTAATCAATATCAAAGTTGGGATCACATACATGCCCATACATTAAATCAAGATTCATAAAAGATAGAATCATACCTCTCATAGCATATAATCTAACAATTTAGATTCAGTCATAATTGCATTAGGTTTAGGATATAATCATTTAATCAAATCAAAATATCTCTTTTAAATGATTATTTAATAAATAATTTAATTCATATTCTAACATTTAAAATTTGAACGATTCCAAATTGGATTTGTCCCAATGTTACACAACCAACCATTGTTCAAGCTCAATGACTGGCATGTAACACATATGTGCTTCCCTAATTTTATGTCATTTATTTCTTTAATCAATAATGTTGACGGTGAGAACTCGTCAACTAAATTGAGTTGGAAGAAATTATCAAGTTAGGATCGTCAATAAAAAAGCTATAGAAATCAAATCAATAACTCAAGAATTATGACATAATCACAATGGAGAAATCAATCAATCTTTCATTAACTCTCAAGCCTTTGCTACAGTAAAACTTCCAACCCCCTTTCAGGTGGTGTTCCAATTCATTTTACAGTAGGCTCTAATGGCCTTAGGTACATGGTGGTCCAGGAGACCAAGTGGTACATAAGTACTATGTCAGGGGAGTCGCTTCAGAGGTTGTGGTCGTACATCCAGTATAGGAGCAGGTGTCAGGAGGATGTCTCCACTACTTGTCTGTACCCATGTCTGATGAGTGGTTGCAGGCATTGTGGCGCAGGTGGTAGTGGTGTCGACCCTGACCCTTGGCCGTAGACGTACGAGCCATAAATCTTATCCCAACAGTCCCACTGGTGCTGGTGTCTGTACTCAGTACTAGGTCGTACAAGTATGTCCCATTCGATTTGTACTGGAGCCTCTAAGTATAGGGGTCTCAAGGTGTAAGGAATGGGACCCTTGGTGCATGGCTCTACTCACATGGCCACTAGGTGATGTAGCTCTCATTCCTTCGCGAGGCCTCCTTGGAAGGCTTATTGATGGCGCGGCTCTCTTGGCTGTTCATGAGGCCGAGTGTGCTGCGGATGTGACCCTCATGAGGCCATGGGCGAGGCCATCACGGGGCCTAGGTGGCGAGGCCACTCCGTGGGCATGGGCGAGGCCACCACGGGGCCTAGATGGCGAGGCCACTCCGTGGGCATGTGCGAGGCCATCACGGGGCCTAGATGGCGAGGCCACTCCGTGGGCGTGGGCGAGGCCACCACGGGGCCTAGATGGTGAGGCCACTCCGTGGGCGTGGGTGAGGCCACCACGGGGCCTAGATGGCGAGGCCACTCCGTGGGCGTGGGTGAGGCCACCACGGGGCCTAGATGGCGAGGCCACTCCGTGGGCGTGGGTGAGGCCACCACGGGGCCTAGATGGCGAGGCCACTCCGTGGGCATGGGTGAGGCCACCACGGGGCCTAGATGGCGAGGCCACTCCGTGGGCATGGGCGAGGCCATTCGGGCCTAGATGACGCATGCCCATATTTGCAAGGCCACCTGTTGCGTGCGAGCGTGGCCAAGCGAGGCCACCTGGTGCGTGCAGGCGTGGCCGAGCGAGGCCACCTGGTGTGCGCAGGCGTGGCCGAGCGAGGCCAATGGTGTCCGTGCCTGACTGGCCGAGCGAGGCCTAGCGAGGCCGTGGCTTCTATGTCGTGTAAATGGGGGCTTCATGGCATCAATCTCATATTTTCCCTTGGTGAGATTTTGAGCATCAACACTTCCCCCCCAGTCTAGGAGAGTACCTTTAGGTGATCTTGTAGACTATTCACCTTAGTTCTTATAAATAGGCCTTCATGCATGGCTTAATATATTCACCTTACTTCTTTGGCTTATTGGTTTCGAGAGCCCTTCCTTTTTCAAGAGGTGAGGGGTTCAATCCCTCACAACCTCATTTTTGCCATAGTTCTTTTTATTTTACTTTTTCACTTCATTTTCATCATCATTTATTTATTATATATATATTTTTTTGAGTTAATTTCTTGGCATGACTATTTGAAGACTAACAAATCTTTCCGGTCCATTCTTGTAGACTCGCATTTTAGACCCTTTGGTGCTTTTCGCCCCTCGACTTCCTTTTGACCCAACTTCGCTCTCTTAATCGCTTGAGGTATATTTTCTTTCCTTTTCCCTTTTATTTTTTATCGGGTCCAAACTAGCAGTACTCAGGATGGGGTACCTTAGCCTGAGCTTGTAGTGAGTTTGACCACATACAGGCCCTCTTTTTTTTTTTATACCCTGTAGTGGGCCATTTAGGACGCTTGCATCTAGAGATATTGAGCCTATTCCTTTGTGTTTTGTAGCCATCCCCTCTTTTATACGTGAACCCCCTTTTCGCTTTCAGGACGAGGTCTCATGGCAAGTGACGGCCCGTCCGACATACCTCCAGGGGCTGAATTTATTGACCTATCCTCAGACTCAGAGTCCCCTGAGGGCAATCCTTACCAAGACTATGACTCCTTAAGGCAGACCCGTATCCGCCACCTTGAGTACATTGCTGAACTTAGGCGCAAAATTTGGGTAGTGGAGAGCGAAATTGACTCGGTGTCGAGAGGAGATGGAGGACCTTCACACCCAGACCTTAGTGACCATATAGCGCGCCTTAGGACGACCCTTTTTGAATTGCGGTGGGAGTTAGAGTTTACGGAGGGACACCTTCCGCCAGAACCTCCCACTCCCTCCTCGCCTGATGATGGTCATGGGGCTGCTAGCTCCTCTCCCTAGCCCCTAGTCTCAGTATTTCCTAGCTTAGTGCTTCCGCCATCGCTCCCTCGATGGAAAACTCTTACTAGGAAGAAAAAATGGAGGGTCAAGTGTTCTGCCTCTTCCTCACATCTTTCTTTTGATTTTGCAGATATGCCGAAAGCACGCCGACAGGTATCTATCCAGGAAGAGGACGACGCCCCTTTACTGGCGTCCAGTCTGGTGTCACATGTGTCTGCGAACAAACTGAAGGAAATCGTGAAGCACTACCGTGTTGCTCCAGAGTACACCCTATATGCTCCTCAGGAGGCATGCCGGGCCGACCGCCCTAAGAAGGGTCATGTGGCTTTGAGTGAGCATATTTTGAAGGCGGGTGGCACCATTCCTTTGCACCCGTTTTTCGTGGCGATTCTCAACTACTTCGACCTGGCTCCTCTTCAACTGTCACCCAACAGTTGGTTGACCCTAAGTTGCCTTTTTATTTGGTTCAAGGAAAAGGTCGAACGCGCCCCGACGGCGCAAGAGGTGCATTGCCTGTACAACCTCATGGGATCCCCCAAGTCCAAGGGCTTCTACTACCTGCAGAAGGCCAACAATGAGCTCCCCTTGATAGAGGGCTCGGTAGAGGGACTTGGAAACAAGACTTTTTCTGGGTAGAGGGCCCTCTCTCTGTTCGTGAAGACTTTTGTGCGCGGCCCCAGTAAGTACCCTTGTGATAGTCAGAATCCCGTGATCCGTAAGGGGAAAGACCGGGTAAGCTGTGCAATCCCACACCGCCTGGGGAAGGTCAAGTGTAATGATTCTAAGACTGTGTAGGTATGGGACTACACAGTTGAAGAGGGCTTAAATGGATTGATGGGTACTACCTATATCAGGAAGGTGCATCTTCTTTTCGGTAGCCCATCACTTGAGAACTCCATGGTTAAGCGTGCTTGGCCTGGCGTAATCTAGGGATGGGTGACCTCCTGGGAGGTTTTCCCAGGAAGTGTGCGAGTGAGGACAAAGCACGCTGGAAAGACTTGTCTTGGTTTGTAGGGCCAGTCGTCATTCCTGAAAGCAGCCATAGTGACGTGGGGTGTCACAACCTTGGTCCTTCTTTTCTTCTTATTAGAACTTACTGTTTTGTACTCATGCTTGTACTGACACTGGCGTGGATCACGCAGAGCAATTTGCTGTTCCTTCGGTCATTGGGTCGGAGGCGAAGGCCGTGAATGACCTCATCGATGCTGACTTCGCGATGAAGAAGGCGGCGTTCTTATTTACTGTGGCGAATCTCAATCGCCACCAGCTATCCCCGGTCTCTGACCCCAAGCTCCTGTGGTCGGTTAATGGGTCTAAGAAGACAGTGGCTATGCCGGCTGGGCCTCTCCCAGATAATAATGAGGCTGAGGAGGAGCCGGAGGAAGCCCCCCTTGAATGTGGGGGATCTCACCAGCGACCCTTGTCCCCCGGGGGATGCCCCCCTTACGCCTCCTACGACCATGATATGGCCTTCCAGCCTCAGGACTAGTATGTTGCACCGGGGTGTTATGCTCCCCCTGGCCTTGATGGCTGCGATGCCTTCCCTTAGGTTCCTCATGGCATTGGATCACCGGGGGCTGATTTCGTCGACCTCGCGGAGCCCCCCCTCTACTCTACCAGGGTCTCAGTTTTTCTCCTTCCCTGCGCCCCCTCCAGCTTCGGCGAGCGGGTCGTTCGTCCCTGTCCAACCAGATGCCCCCAGTACGGAGGGGGAGCCTTGGGTGACTCGGATGGCGTCATCTTATGGACAACGATATATTCAAATCGCCTTGGGCCTCCCTGTATCCGACTGGAGGGGTCCAGGGAACGTGACTCAGTCAGACCTTGGGGACACCCTAAGGCGCGCCGCGGCCTAGGTGAGTTCTTGCACCTTGCGTCGATTATTATTATGTATAGATGTACATGCATTTTTCTTTTTGTTACTTATCATTGATGCCATTAACTTTCTTGTGCAGATCTACACCGTGTCTCTTCGGTATGCTGACACGTCCGGCACCCTCTCCGCATCTACTGCTGAGAGGGACTGCCTCACAGCCCGGGTCCAGGAGCTTGAAAATGAGCTTAACGAAACTAAGGTCAAGTTGTCAAAGGTCCAGACTAAGTTTTCCAACTTGTTCTCAAAGAGGGAGAAAGTAAAGGCCAAGACCAAGGAGCTAAAGGGCAAGGTTAAACGCTTGGAGCGCGAACTCCAGGAGACCAAGGCCACTGTGACTGTGTCGCAGCAGAGAGTTACTCAATTGAAGACCGAAGTCGAGGCCCTTAGGGCCGAACTACAGTCGGCGCAGGAGAGGAATGCTTCCTTGCAGGCGGAGAGGGCTTCCTTGGAGGCGGCGAGGGCTTCCTTGGAGGCGGAGAGGGTCACCACCGAGCGCAGGTCCATAGATCGTGCTCTTTACAATGTGTGGAGGCAGGATCCTAATTTCGACTTCTCCTCCTTTGGTGAACATGCCGTTGCTCGAGCGGCCCTGTGGAGTGCCCACTTTAGGAGGCCCTGAAGTAGTCTTGCTCTTTTTTTTTTTAACATTGTAATATCATTATCACTGCTACTTTTCTTTTGGTAACTCTTGTACTATCTCAAGAACTCTTTTTTCTAATGTATAAATACATGTGTTGCTGTTTATTTCTTGTTCTACTGCATTTGAGGCCCTTTTAAGCCTGTATGATGGGGTTTGGTTGGTTCCCCTCTTTTATCTACCAGGCAGGAGGTCCTTTGGAGCCCATGCGAGAGGGTTCATTGGGACCTCTTCTGGTGCCTCTTGGTTGCTTCTATAAGGATATTTTGACCCCTTGGGTCCTAGTTATCCTTTTATATATTCTTGCGCGCGCTTATTATTTCTTTGCGAGAAGCGTCCTTCTCGTCGTTATTCATAGTACTATTTTTGCAAGGGTCTCCTTTGGGACCCTTTTTGGCTAGGCGGCTTGGTGGCCGCTCTAGACTTATTATTATTATCGTCACCATACATTTTTTGTAAGTCCCTATGGCCTCCCTTGGTGTTCACGAGGGTAGCTAATCCTTGTGATCCCAAGGGATGCCTTGTAAGGACTTGGTTTAAGGCCCTAGTATAGAGGGTCCCTTTGTTTTTGCATCACTTCCTCCTTTTTAGAAAGGCTAGGGGTCCTCTTGGTAGAGGGTCCCTTTTAGGGGCCTCCTTTTTAGGAGGGCAAGGGGTCCTTTTTAGGATCCTTCGTTAGAGGGCCCTTTTTAGGTTCCCTTTGCTAGCCGCATGCTATCACCTCCTATCCTGCCCCCCAAGTGTCTGGTGAAATTTATTTCAGCAGACACTTTGGCTGATGCCCACGTAGCGAAGGAAAATAACACATGAGGTTGCAAACAGTTTCTCCCATAACATGCAGTTTCATTTATCACATTCATAACAAATAGTCTCATACAAACAGTTGTAACGGTACATAGGAGATTTTCATAGAAAATAAAATAAAAAGACTCACACCTACTCAGGATGCTATCTAAGTAACCTCTTTGATTTCTCCCCATCATATTAAGACAGCGTGCAACACTTGCCCTTTTATCATCGGACGTGGGCGCCTTAATGGTAGTACTTCCTTAGGTGCTCCGCGTTCCATGCTCGGGGTATGATGGCGTCATCCATGCGCGCCAGCTTGTAAGTGTTCGGGGGTATGCACTGAACAACCTGGTAGGGCCCCTCCCAGTTCGCCCCCAGCACTCCTGCTTCTGGGTCTTGTGTGTTAGGGAGTGCCTTCCTTAGCACCAAGTTGCCAACTCTGAAAGTTCTCTCTCGCACCCTCGAATTGTAGTACCTTGCGGCGCGCTGCTGGTATACTACTGTAGAGTCCAAGAACTTTACTTAGCTAATTGTTTAGTAGTATTATAGTATGTTTAGTGTTATCATTGTTACTTTGGATTTTTGGTTCAGACCGGGAGTTATTTGGACACTCATAGTAGTACTTATAGATTTTCTAAGTTTAACCTATAGTTTAAGAATATTAAGTATAACCTAAGGTTTGATTAATGTGACTGATATTAAGGATTATATTATTATATTATAAGGTTTAGACATCAACCAATAGGATTTTAAGCACATGTTTTGAATGGTAATTAAGGATTAAGTATTTTTGAGGATTAAATTAAATAATGGTAAAAGTTTGAATGTATAGGGTCAGTCAGCAGCTTTGAGCACGTTGAGGGCTTAGTCAAGGCTGTTTACTCCATTCAAACTCAGCTAAAAATGTGTAAATTCGTGTTTAAATATTCAGCGTATGCCGATATATCGCAGCTATAGGGGGCGATATATCGCAACACGTAGATACGGAAAACACGAATCGATGCACGGTCGCCTCGGGAACAAAGGTCCAGGCGATATATCGCCTATAGGGGGCGATATATCGCCTCCACCAGCATGAATTCAAATACTTTTGAATTCTTTTCCCTTCAGCCATTCAAACTCCTTCAACAGTCCAGCATCTTTTGAACGAGTCTTCAGCCTCTGCTGAACGATTATTCAAATGATTTTCACTTAAAAAGCCATTATTTTTATTCAAGTAAAATCAAGATATTTTCATTCCCAAACTCTATAAATAGGACCTAGTACCCAGCCATTATTCACCATTTGCTCTAAGTTCAGAGGCTGCTAGTGTTAAGTGAGTGTGAGAGTGTAAACACTTGGTTTGGGGAAAAACTATAAGCTTAAACATCATAAGCTTATCAAACACTTTGGGAAGTGAGTGCTATAGTATTTCGGTGGATGTTAGATTGGTCTTGCAATCTTTGAGGTAAACCCAAAACTCTAGTTCTTTTCTGTATTTTTATGTTATTTCCTTTCTCAAAACCTTCTACTCAGTCCCCTAACCTTATTCTTATTTTGGTTAGGGAATCCAAGCTTTTAAGCATATAAGTCGGTAAGTATGTTTTCTATGGTTTAGTCGTTCCATCTCTTTCATTTCATCTCCTTTCTTTAGACTTACTCTTTCTTATGGTTTTAGGAGTGTTCCAACAATCCCAACTCAGTCCATAATCTCGGTAATTTTGGTAAGGAAATAGGCTAGAATCAACATGTTATGTGATTATGTTATCTATATGTTTTATGTTATTAAAAGTGTTATGATATATGTGTATGTTTGTAGGCTTGGGCATATGACCCATATGACTAACAAGACCCCAAATGGGTTATGGGCATATGACCTACTTAGCTAGTAGGACCCCACTAATCCCATGGGCATATGCTTGTTTAGTCTATGGGACCCCAAGTAATAATGGCCATTATAATAAGTGTATGTTATATGTATTATGTTAAGTCTTTATGTTTTCTTATGAAATTATGTATGTGACTTTGTGTTAGATTTTCCTTACTGGGCATTAGGCTCACTTCTTTCTGTTTATGTGCAGGAAAATAAGTTTAGAGGCGGAAAGATTCGTGACGCTTGGAGAATGTGTATCGATGATGAATGGAGTCAAGGGGCCGAGCGTTATTCGATTCGAGGATGTAGTCTCCTTATATGTTTTTATGGTTTTTATGTGTATTTTCCGCATTATTATGTAATGTCTTTTATTTTAAATCTTGTTTTGTTTTAAAAACAATGGGATCCCAAAATCCTTCTTAGTATTCTGTTTATTTGTAAATAACTCTTATTTTTCAAGTTACTCAATAAATTATGGTATTTTCGTAAAAATGTAAGTTTTATGTATAGTTTCGATAATGGTCCAATTAGTCTAGATTAGTGGGTCATTACAACTACCACCCTCATTTGTGCTTTTTCTCTCTTCTCTTCAAGCATGTCTAAGCTTTCGGCCAAGGCTATGCGGTTGGCCTTGTCTCCATATGCCTGTACTCTGTGGGACTCAACTCGCATCTCAACCGGGAGCACGACCTCGCATCCGTAAGCCAAGGAGAATGGGGACTCCCCAGTAGTCGTGCGTGGGGTGGTTCTGTAAGCCCATAGCACATTTGGTAGCTCATCTACCCAGGCTCCCTTCATCTTTTCTAGCTTTGTCTTCAAGTTCTTCTTAAGGACCCTGTTTATGGCCTCCACCTGTCCATTGGCCTGTGGGTGCACGACCGCGGAGAAACTCTTCCTTATGCCCCTTTCCCTACAATACTCCTCGAAAGCTCCTCCCTCAAATTGGGTACCATTGTCAGAAATAATTTTGTAGGGTACTCCATATCTACAAACAATGAATTTGTTGACGAAAGAGGTGATGTGTTTGGCAGTTATCTTCACAAGGGGTTCTGCTTCTACCCACTTAGTGAAGTAGTCCACTGCCACTACCGCGTATTTCGCTCCACCCCTGCCTGTAGGAAGAGCGCCGATCAAGTCTATCCCCCAGATAGCGAAGGGCCAGGGGCTGGTCATGCTGGTCAGTTCACTCGGGGGTTTCCGAGGGTAGTTGGCGTGCCTCTGGCATTTGTCGCATTTTGTGGCAAAGTCATGCGCATCTCTCTCCATGGAGGGCCAGTAGTATCCTTGTCTCATGGCCTTCCTGGCTGTGGAGGGTCCACTCTCGTGGTTGCCGCACTCTCCCTCATGTATCTCATGTAACACTTTCAACGCCTCCTCTTCTTCTACACACCGCAGGAGAGGCATTGAGAATCCTATTTTGTAAAGGACCCCATCTACCAGGGTGTATCTTGCGGCCCTGTACACCAACCTCCGAGACTGGTTTTTGTCTGCAGGCAAGGTTCCTTCTTCCAGGTACCTCTTGATTGGCTCAGTCCACGACTCCCTTGGGTCACTAATCATATGCACGTCCGCGCCTTCGATGCTGGGCTTGGGTAAGTACTCCACGGGTATCGACTCCAAGATATCACCATCCTTGGTAGATGCCAACTTTGCGAGTGCATCGGCATGGGTATTCTTTTCTCTGGGGATTTGCTCTATATTATATGCCACCAACCATCCCAGATAGCCCTTCACCTTCTCCAAGTAGGCTGCCATCTTGGGTCCCCTCGCTTGGTATTCCCCTTTTACTTGGTACACTACCAATTGAGAGTCACTGAAGATATGAAGGCACATCACTCTCAGTTCCTGGGCTAAACGCAGGCCAGCCAGGAGCGCCTCGTACTCTACCTCATTATTGGAGGCCTCAAACCCAAATCAGATTGCGCAATACATTCTGTGTCCCTCGGGCCCGGTCATCATGATGCCTGCTCCGGATCCTCCTTCATTAGACGCCCCATCAACATGCAAACTCCATTCCTCTAATCTCCCTCGCTCTTCCTCCGTAACAGGCTGCTCCCCTTCTTCATATCTTCCTTCATTCGGCTGATGGGTGAGCTCTACTGTAAAGTCTGCCAGCACCTGTCCATTGATGGAAGCTCTTGGGGTGTATACAATGTCAAACTGACTCAACTCGATCGACCATTTCATTAGCCTCCCTGAGGTCTCAGGTTTATGTAAGACCTGCCTCAAAGGACTATCCGTTAGGACTTCAATTGTGTGTGCATGGAAGTAAGGCCTCAATTTCCTCGAAGCCACAACTAACGCATAGGCCAATTTTTTGATCTCCGGATATCGGTTCTCCGCGTCCACCAAATGCTTGTTGATATAATACACGGGTTGTTGTTGTTTCTTCTCTCCTTTAACCAAGGCTGCGCTGATGGCATGCTCAGACACCGCTAAGTATAGGTACAACTTCTCGCCTTTCTCTGGTTTTGCCAACAGGGGTGGCTTCCCCAAGTGATCCTTCAACTTGACAAATGCTTCCTCGCATTTTTCATCCCAAGCGAACTTTTTGCTCCCTTTGAGGATGTCAAAGAAGGGGAGGCACTTATCAGTGGACCTTGAGATAAATCTATTAAGGGCCGCCACCCTTCCCGTTAGGCACTGCACTTCCTTCTTGTTCTTTGGCGGGTTCATCTCTATTAGTGCCTTTATCTTATCAGGATTAGCCTCGATGCCTCTGGAATTGACCATGAAGCCCAAGAATTTTCCTGAGGATACACCGAAGGTGCACTTGATGGGATTCAACTTCATCCGGTACTTCCTAAGTGTGTCGAACATCAACATCTCACCAAGGTCCTTGTTGAGCTCTGTTGCTTCCTTGGTATTTACTAACATATCATCCACATACACTTCCATATTCCTCCCTATCTGGTTAGCGAACATTTTATTCACCAACCTCTGATAAGTGGCACTCGCGTTCTTCAGCCCGAAGGGCATCACCTTGTAACAGTAGAGCCCTTTGTCTATAATGAATGACGTGTGCTCTTCATCTGCTGGGTTCATTGGGATCTGGTTGTATCCTGAGTAGGCGTCCATGAAACTCAGTAATTCATGTCTTGCCGTCGCATCTACTAGTTGATCTATCCTTGGAAGTGGGAAGTTGTCCTTAGGACAAGCTTTATTCAGGTTCGTGAAATCGACGCAGGTTCTCCATTTCCCATTTGGCTTCGGCACGAGTACTGGGTTCGACACCCATATAGGGTAGAAAGACTCACGGATGAACCCATTGGCCTTCAGCTTGTCAACCTCCTCTTTTAATGCGGCGTATCTTTCTGGGTCTAGCGCCCGCCTCTTCTGCCTGACGGGCCTCGCTTCCGGGGAAATATTCAGATGGTGGCACACCACATCGGGGTCGATACCCACCATATCCTCATGACTCCATGCAAACACGTCCAGATTATCCTTTAAAAATCTTATCAACTCCTCTTTCACGTCATTTTGTAGACTTCTCCCTATCTTCAATTTCCTTAGGGGTTCCTCCATCACCATAACCTCTTCTACTTCTTTCACTGGTTCTGCTCTTGACTCATCCATGACCCGAGGGTCCAGCTCCTGCAGACCCCCCCGTGGGCATACGTAGCGCCTCATGTATCGCCATGGCCATTGGTTCCCGCGATTTCACAGGCACGCAGAGTGAGGTGTTGTAGCACTCCCTTGCCTCCTTCTGTTCTCCCTTCATACTAGCGACCCCTCCTGGAGTCGGGAACTTGACAACCAAGTGATATATTGAAGTTATGGCTTTCAATTCTCTTAGGGATGGTCTCCCCAATACCGCATTGAAAGCTGATGCACAATCTACTACAACAAAGTTAGACATGACTGTAGTCTGCCGGGGTTGCTCCCCCATGGTAAGTGTCAATTCGATCATTCCTAGGGGTTGCACTGAGTCCCCCGTGAATCCGTATAGGGACGACTGGCAGGGCTTCAGATGACGAATTCCCAGTCCCATCTTTTCCAAGGCAGAGCGATATAGGATGTCTATCGAGCTTCTGTTGTCCACTAGGACTCGATGCACACGCATATTTTCCAATTGAACTGTCAACAACAGCGGATCATTGTGGGGGAAGTGTACCCCCCGCGCATCCTCCTCAGTGAACGTTATCGAGTCGTTTTCCCCCTTGAAATTTTTCGGGGGTCGCTGTTCTAAACTCATGACGCAGGGGGGCGGACTTCGCCGAGCCTCTCTTGCATATCTATCTCGCCCCTTCCTAGAGTCTCCCCCAAATTCGGGACCTCCGAAAATGGTTCGGACTTCCCCCTGTATTTCTGGGGCTCGCTCTTGTGCCTGGGGTGCCGCAGGCTCGTCCTCTGGCCTTTGCCTTTCTCTCCTGACATAACAGCCCAGGTGTCCCCGGCGGATGAGCTCCTCAATTTCTTCCTTCAAATGGATACACTCTGCCATGGTGTGACCGATGTCCTTGTGGTACTGGCAGTATCTACTGGGGTCCCTTTTGGACCGATCCTTTCTCATTGGTAGGGGCTTTTTGAAGGGAACTCGATCTTCGTTGGTGATGTAAATATGCTCCCGAGTATCTGTGAGGTTCGTATAGTAAGTATAAGCCGTTTGCCTATGATCACTCCCTCGTTTGGTTTTCCTCTGCTGGTCATCTCTTGACCCATCGTACGTCCTTTTCTTCTTAGCTACATTCGACCTGTCGTTAGTTGGGGGCTTCGCGTGGGGCTCCTCCTTCCCCGCCTTTAAGTTTGCGTGGCCATCCTCCACACGGATCTACTTCTGTGCTCTCTCATAGAAGTCATCTACGTCGGTGACTTCCCTCTTCAACATGTTGTCCCACAACTTGCTTCCTGGGAGCACTCCAGCGGTAATGGCCATTTTTAACTCTCGGCGAGTTAGGCTCCCCACTTTTGCGGCCTCCACATTGAACCGGTGAATGTAGCTCTTCAGGCTCTCATTCTCCCCTTGCTTCACGTTGGCCAGGCTGGTACCTGGCATCGTGTAGTCCCGCACGGCATGGTACTGTTGGAGGAATTCGTCAGAAAACTGCTGCCAGGATCTGATGGACCCCGGCCTTAATCTTTTGAACCATTTGTAGGCGGGTCCTTTCAGAGTAACAGCGAAGCAATGGCATCTGGCACCACTTCCAATCCCCCTCAGTTTCATCAGATCATTAAACTCATCCAGGTGGTATTTTGGATCCGTGTTCCCTTCGTAGGGGGTCATATTGGGCTCCTTAAAGTTGGCAGGGAGCCGAATCGCCTGAATTTCTCTCACAAAGGGCGACTCATGGTCGAATTCCTCCTCAAAGGCCTGGCCACCTGATGCGGTGACAATCTTGCTTCGCAGGCTCCTCATCTCCGTGTCCAGGTCCTACCTCTTCTTGCTTAGTGTGTCCCTCAGAGCTGACGGGCTAAGATCCGCCTTTCCCTTGCCCTCCCGGGGCGTCGTAGGGGGCGTGGTCCCTTTGCCCGCCCTCTTTTTATTGAGCTCCTCCCGTAAGTTTGAGGGTGCTCACTTAGAGGTGACCTCGTCCTCATTTCGAGGGGCAGCGTTGGTCCTCGGCGTTGGTTTCTGGGCCTGCTTAGGCGGTTCGGGGTGCTCACGTTGCTTCGCTCGGGGGGTGTTACTGGTTGAATGTCGGGTCCTCCCATCATCTACTGGTACAGTGGTCTCCACCCCATCCTTGCCCTTCTCCTTCCTCTTAGGCAAGGTCACGCTCGACTTACCCTGCAACAGGCCGTTCAGGACCTCTTGCATGTTCTCCAAGGTGGTTTCCAACTTTTGGTTGTTACGATTGAGCTCAGGTATTTCCTCTTCATAGAACTGAGACTTCGAACTTGAGCTCATGGAATGGACCCGGGGATGCTTATCATGCCTACGGTTTGAGGGGCCCGGGTCCTGCCGGCCGGAGTTCAGTGCCTGCGGTGGTTTTGGAGGAGGGAACTCATTAGCATTTCCCGGTCGTACTCTCGGAGGACTTTCTCCAGGTGGAGCGGCCGGTGACGAGGCCACTCTATCACCTCCGTGAACCTTAGGGTCTTTCGGGGGCTCCACGTCTCTGGGTGGAGGAGCGTCCTTCATGGAGGCCTTCAACTGGACTCTGTTCAGGTGAACCTCTACCTCCCGTGGCTCCCTTAGTCACTTTGAACGTCTTGGCATCTTCTTCTTGCCGGAAACAATGGTGGAACAGTAGCTTGAAACTAACGTTCCCACATACGACGCAAAACTGTTGACGGTGAGACCTCGTCAACTAAATTGAGTTGGAAGAAATTATCAAGTTAGGATCGTCAATAAAAAAGCTATAGAAATCAAAGCAATAACTCAAGAATTATGACAGAATCACAATGGAGAAATCAATCAATCTTTCATTAACTCTCAAGCCTTTGCTACAGTAAAACTTCCAACCTCCTTTCAGGTGGTGTCCCAATTCATTTTATAGTAGGCTCTAATGGCCTTAGGTACATGGTGGTCCAGGAGACCAAGTGGTACATAAGTACTATGTCAGGGGAGTGGCTTCAGAGGTTGTGGTCGTACATCCAGTATAGGAGCAGGTGTCAGGAGGATGTCTCCACTACTTGTCTGTACCCATGTCTGATGAGTGGTGGCAGGCATTGTGGCGCTGGTGGTAGTGGTGTCGACCCTGACCCTTGGCCGTAGACGTATGGGCCATAACTCTTATCCCAGCAGTCCCACTGATACTGGTATCTGTACTCAGTACTAGGTCGTACAAGTATGTCCCATTCGATTCGTACTGGAGCCTCTAAGCATAGGGGTCTCAAGGTGTAAGGAATGGGACCCTTGGTGCATGGCTCTACTCACGTGGCCACTAGGTGATGTAGCTCTCATTCCTTCACGAGGCCTCCTTGGAAGGCTTATTAATGGTGCGACTCTCTTGGCTGTTGACGAGGCCGAGTGTGCTGCGGATGTGACCCCCATGAGGCCATGGGCAAGGCCATCACGGGGCCTAGGTGGCGAGGCCACTCCGTGGGCATGGGCGAGGCCACCACGGGGCCTAGATGGCGAGGCCACTCCGTGGGCATGGGCGAGGCCATTCGGGCCTAGATGATGCGTGCCCATATTTGCGAGGCTACCAGGCTTGCGGGCGTGGCCGAGCGAGGCCACCTGGTGCGTGCGGGCGTGGCCGAGCGAGGCCACCTGATGTGCGCGGGCGTGGCCGAGCGAGGCCAATGGTGTCTGTGCCTGACTGGCCGAGCAAGGCCTAGCGAGGTCGTGGCTTCTATGTCGTGTAAATGGGGGCTTCATGGCATCAATCTCATATTTTCCCTTGGTGAGATTTTGAGCATCAACAAATAAGAAAAAAAATCTATGCATTATAATAACATATTATTTCATAAATGCATTAATATAAGTTAATTCAAAATTAATTTTATCTTAAAAAATCTAAGTAATATATCATTGTATAATAAATTAATATTGATTTATCTCATTATTAATTAACCCAAAAAATTAATTAATATATAACATAACTAATATATAGTTTTAAAATGAAAGATATTAGTTAATTTAATTAACTGATTATTCATAATTATCACATAATCATGACTTAGCCCCATAAAATTAATTCCTTGTTGTTAAGTCATTTTATCCTTTTAATTTGTCAATTATATCCATACTCTTGATAGTGTAGTATAGAGATGACGTAGGGACCATGTACCTATAATACTAAACTCCAATAAACTAGATTATTAATTAAAATTTTTAATTGAATAATCTTATTTAATAATTTGATTATTAATCTACTATAAATATGGAATTTCACTCTTCGTAATTATAGAATTATCTCGTGTTGTCCATTGATATAATCACTTCATGTAATTATGTCCTTCAATTTATTGGTTTGTTAATTAGAGCTAGTCAAAATTAACATTTTCCCTTCAAATTTCCTTTTGTTCATTAAGTACCATTAATTTACTAGATCACTTGCATTAAGAAAATGCTTTGTAAATCGTACTAATAACCATTCATTGATGATTCTATGCTTTAATATGTTGTTGATGATTTTATCATTATTTATGATCTTAATCCTCTCGTACCCATACAAGATCATACTCTCATTAATGAATTTTCAATTTTATGATATTTATAATAATCATTCAATAATAATTCAAACATTCAATTATAAAGAAAATTCAATTTTATTTAACTCCAAATAAAATGTCTTGTCAAATGCTTTTAGGGCACCAACCCTAACAATCTCTCACTTGCCCTTTCGAACGTGACCCTTAAATGACTTAACAGGAAATGTCTTGGTAAATGGGTTAGCCAAATTTTATTCATAACTGTGACATTACCTCTATGCATGATCTTTCTAACCAGATGGCATATCCTTTCTATATGCTTGCCCTTTTTATGACTCATTGGTTCTTTTGAGTTTGCAATTGCTTTACTATTTTCACAGTATATGATTAGTATCTTTTCCATATCTGGAATGACTTCCATATAAGTATAGAACTTTCTAAGCCATACCACATCATTAGCTAGTTTACAAGCCGCTATGTATTCAACTTCCATGGTAATATCTGCAGTACTGTATTGTTTAATACTTCTCCAGACTACAACTCCTCCACCAAGAGTGAACACTGAACCAGATGTCGACTTGCGACTGTCCCTATTTGATTGAAAATCAGAATAGTGTATCCAATATGGTTCAGGTCACCACTTGAATACACAACCATATAATCTCTCATTCTCCAAAGATACTTAAGAATGTGCTTTACTGCAATCCAATTTTTTAAACTAGGATTTGATTGATAACAATTGACTACTCCCACTGCATAGTACATATCTAGTCTTGTACACAACATGACATACATTAGACTACCAATTGTTGAAGCATAGGGATACTTTATCATATCCCCTTCTTTATGAGGTGTCTTATAACAGTGTTCCTTGGACAAAACAACTCCATGTCTGGTCGGCAATTGACCTTTCTTGGAATTTTTCATATAGAGTCTTTCCACCACCTTATCAATATAAGACACCTGAGAAAATGCAAACAACTTGTTCTTCCAATCCATTAGGATTTGAATTCCTTGAACATAGCTCGCTTCTCCCAAATCATTCATCTTAAATTTCTCAGCCAATCATTTCTTTATATTTGATAAAGTTTCTACATCATTACTAATGAGTAGAATATTGTCTACATAAAGAACTAAGAAAACCACAATCTTTCCTTTGATATATTTATACACACATGCTTCATCAACATTTTTGTTCAAAGCCGTATGTTTTAATAGTCTCATCAAAGTTAAGATTCCAAGATCTAGATGGTTTTTTTAATCCATAAATGGATTTCAGCAATTTGAAAATATTTTCATATTGTCCCTTTCTCACCAACCCTTATGGTTGTACACACTACAAGAAATCTGGCATTTACCTACCAATTCTTAAGTGTCGGTAAAATAGCTTCTTGGTAGGTAAAACCCCTTACTTACCAATTTCTACCAATACCTTAATGGTAGGTAAATGTTAGTGTGGAAATGTACCTTTACCTATGATTGACATATGAGTAGGTAAAAGTGAAAGTGGACCCCACATAATTGAGTTGACACTCATGACTCATTTTGTGACATGGCATGTAATGTGGCATACGACATGGAGTATGACATGGCGAGTCATGTAGGAGAAAACGTGAAACATTCTTATTTGTCCAAGTGTCATCTTCTCATTATGACATGTGGCATCTTTTCAATGGTCCATGTGGCATATCTTTATTGGGCAATATGACAGATTTTAATTAAGCTACTTGGCACACTATTTATAATGCCCTACTTCTTTAGAGTCGTTACTAAGTGAGTTTTGAATGTGCAATTAACTCGCTAATCGAGGTTTTAGGTTAAAAGTGTAGCTAAACTGTAATAAAAGTCATATAATTTGAAAACATACTCATTCATTAAAATTATAAAGCGTTATACATTTGGGATCCCAAAATTACTGTTTAGAAATATTTACAACTCAAAATATTATTTAAGTCGACGAAACGACAAAACTCTGGTTACTACATAATGTCTCCCAAAAAATACCCCTGGCTGTGGCAACCAGGCAAGCTAAACATGTACACATCACTTCACGCTCTTTGTACTCATGGTTGGTCGACATTTCCCTTGCCCTTACCTACACCATAGAGCACCTGTGAGCCGAAGCCCAGCAAGAAAACTCAACAAAATTTATCAACATATACATATCTAGCAACCAACATATAACAAAGCTGCCAACAGGCTAAACATATAGCGGCCATGCCGTCCCAGGCACTTTACCAGGCCCTGGGTTCATGGTCTATATTGTGAGGATGACTCATGCATCTGAGAAGGGTCTCACCCTAATGGCTTGCACTCCGCGTGCTTAACGCCGCTCTTGGCCCCTCTCCGTACTCGGCCTTGCACTCCACGTGCTTAACGCCGTTCCCAGCCCTTTGCCGTACCCGGCCTTGCCGTTCTTAGCCTTCGCCGTTTATCCACAGATAAGCATATATAGCATAATATCAATAACTACTTAAACATATACCAGGGCTAAACATATAACTACTTAAAAAATAGGGCTACGCTCTACAATACAAACTATAGGGCCACGCCCTACTCTACGGGTACAACCGTTTTCTCACTTGTGTCCTGAGCTTCTTGAGCACCAATATCCCAAGAACAGTCCTCTAACCCAAGCCTCACTGAAAACCTAGTCACAACACACAAGTAACACTATTGTTACTAACCAATTCATAATTGTACCCTTAACCAATCCCGTGTTCTCAGGACCTCCCGTTTCCCCACACAAGGTGGCGAAAGTGTCCCCTGAGCCCCCTGGGCCGAAACCCTAAAAACACAAAATCCTACATCCTGAAAATGGCCTAGCACCGTGGCAAAGCCCTATAGGGGTCGAGGCGCCCAACAGGGCTCCCCTGTCCTGATTCAACCCAGCGCCGCGGCATAGAAGAATAGAGCCACAACACTCATACGCGAACCCAGAAAACTGGGTTTTTCCTGACATTTTTCTCAAGCCAAAACTCATCCAAATCACTACCAAAGTACACCCAAGTCCCAATTCGACCTAAAACTTCAAATAAACAGTATAGCAACTCAAAAATACCAGCAAAAAACTTAAACACTCAACCAAACTCAAAAATCACCTAGTGGTTTAAAACTCCACAAAACTTAAACCACACCAGAATATTTACTTCACAAATCAATAGAATTCTTACCTCAAGTAGGAATTCGACCTGAGATGCTTTCAAATCCAGTTCCAAGATCAAATCCACAAATTCCTAAGCTTAACCTTGCCAAAACTTCATCCCAAAATCCACAAAGCAAAACACAATTCAGTTTTCAAACCACAACACTTATTGGTTGAATTCAACAAGGAATTGAGTAAAATACTTACCCTTGCACCTAGCTAAGTCTCCCAAATCCTATCCTAGAATCCCTTGAATTTCTGGCCTTAAATCTTTCACAAACATGCACTATGGAGAAGGAGAGAGAAACTGATCGGAAGAGAGAAAGCTGAGAGAAATTGAGCCTTTTTCCTTCCTTTCCTCTGCTTTTGTCTAAGTTCCTCTAGAACCCCCAGCTCCCACTAAGAATATCCACTTATCAAAATGACTGAATTTCCCCCTTAAGTTAATCTAAGTCCTCAAATATCACCAAGGGTAGTTTAGTCATTCGACATATCCCGTTAAGTCCTCGAGTACACCTAGAAATCTCCGTTAATCCCGTCACACTCAAATCATTACTAAATTCCTACCCGATACTTAATAAATCCCAAACTCATATTATATACCCCAAAATACCCCTAGGCTCCTCCCGAGCTGGGTATTTGACCCCGTTGTGACTTTCCAGCTAAACTTCTCCCTAAGACCGTCTCGGACCGTGCATCACAATTATATCACCACTCACACGTGGTGTCAACCACAGTGTACACAAATGTTGCATTTATGCCCTCAGCGAGCTAAAATTACAAACATGCCCCTAATTACCAAATGTGGCCCACATGCATATTTAATTCACCTAAACATGCATTTCTAATCACATACTTATCCAATTCACATATTAACATAATAAATCAATTATTGCCCTCCAGGCATGCTAATCAAAGCCCTAAGCCTTATTAGCAAATTTGGGATGCTACACTATTATTGGGTCACAAGGCTCATCGTTATTAGGCCACATGGAAAACTATTATTGGGTAACATTAACTCTTAAAATTTTAAAATTATTTTCATAATTTTTAACATTAATGTTGACGGTAAGAACTCGTCAATGGAATATGGATGGAAAACTCTAAAACTTCAATCAGTATCTAATGAACTTATAGAAACTTAAAGGAAAATTGCAAGTAAAAACTAGAAAGAAAACCCGTGTATTGCTCTTAGATTAATATGATCTTACAAGAATTTTTCCAACCCCCTTCAATGATGAAGTGAGGTTCCCTTTATAGTGGGCTCTAATGGCCCCTAATACATTGTGGTCCCAGGGGACCAAATTGTTCACAAGTACATTGTCAGGGGAGTGGTATCAGCCGTAGTGGCACAAGTGGTTGTGGAGCAGAAGGTTGTGGTGTCGGCTTCAGTACATGGTCATAATATGTGGGAGCTCCTCCACTTTAGTATCTGAATTTGCCTCCACTACTTATTTAGTACGAGTGTCAGAGATTGGCTGGTAAGGACCACACCAGGTACCTCACGTGTACAACCACTACTTGTCTGGCATGGACGTCATGTCCGTGCATTGTCTTCTTTTGGTTTATACACACGTTCCATACCCTTACGTGCTCCACGCGCCCCATAGATGTTTTCACCTTTCCAAGATGTGCCTATACCTCAAGCCACTCTATATTCTGCTAAGCATCATACTACTCGTGGCCTTCGTGGATATACACTCGCGAAGCTCAAGGGGCGTATGTTGTGCGAAGCATTGGTCAGACATGTGCCATGAAGACCCAGGTAGCTGGATCTTCCATGCAAGGCACAAGGTGAGGGCATGATGGCCTCGCGGAGGCGTGGGGAGGATGGACTCGCAGAAGAAGGGGCACGAGGGCCTTGCAGAGGTGCGGGCATGATGGCGTCGTAGAGGCGTGGGGGGATGGCCTCGCAGAGACGCACGAGGGCCTCGTAGAGGCACGGGCATGATGGCCTCGTGGAGGTGTGGGGAGGATGGCCTCATAGAAGCAGGGGCACAAGGGCCTCGCGGAGGCATAGGCGTGATGGCCTCGCGGAGGCGCATAAGGGCCTTGCGGAGGCAAGGGCATAATGGCCTCGCGGAGGCACGTGCATGATGGCCTCGCAGAGGCGCTGGTATGATGGCCTCGCGGAGGCGTGTGGGGGATGGCCTCACGGAAGTAAGGGCATGAGGGCCTCATGGAGTTGTAGGCGTGATGAACTCGCGAAGGCGCGGGCATGAGGGCCTCACGAAGCCACATGCATGAGGGCCTCGCGGAGGCGCAAGCATGATGGCCTCGCGGAGGCATGGAGCGAGACGGTCTTGCGAAAGCATGGAGTGAGACTGTCTCGTGAAGGCATGGGTCGTTAATCTGTGAGGCGTGACACGGCTGGGTGCATACACGCAAGATGGAGTGTCTCGCGAGACGGGGGCCTCGCGTGGCACCCCTCCTGGGCGCGCTAGGCGCGAGATGGGGGTCTCATGTGGCGCACCTGCTGGGCACGTGAGGCACCAGGTTAAGATGTCACATAGGTAACGGGGCTTTGCTTGGCAAGGCTTCCCAATACGCGCCAAGGGATGTAGGCACAGGTATGTACTTAGGCGTTTATGGGACCTTAGCACGAGATTTGGGTCTTTAACAAGTATGGAACTTTGAGCATCAACAATTAATAAATAAAACTATGATATAAATTTAAATATTAAATAAACAAATTTTTATTATAATATGTATTACATTAATTATCATTACAAAAAAAAATCAAATTTAAAATTACAACGGTATAAATTTAAAATATAATTAATACATTACAAAATACAAAATCTTTATAATTCTCTTATTGATGTTGCTGCAACTTATGGTTTTTTTAGCCTAACAAGACCTAGCTCATTAACTTCTTCTCTTATTGTTACTGAAAAAAATGGTCAGTTAACAGCTTTTGAAACACAATAGAACCTGTAAAAAAAAGTTATATTAACTACACACCAAGTAGAAAATTACATTCTATTGTGTATTCTTGGTTGGGGTTGAGAGCAGTGGCAGGTAGAAACAAAAACATTTTTTAATTCACCATATTTACAAGAGCCAGTAAATACCAGTTCATGAATTTCGGTACTAAATCAAAGCTCTTTAAAAAACAAAATATTTCTTAAGACAAAATATAAATTGAAGCAAATTAAGAACAAAATTATATGTCAAATCAGTTTTGTTAATTTTATAGATATATAGAATGTGCTCTGGAAATATTTTCACCAAAATCATATGAAAAAAAGCTAAATTTTCATATATAATGCGTAGTCCTTTAATTCCAATAAACATTCAGATTAAGAAAGAAAAAAAAAACAGATTGTATAAAATGTTCAATCCATAGGCCAATATAATTAGCTTAATTATTTGGTCTAAACTGCTTAATTTTTAAAAAGGCTCATAGAAGTAAGCTTCTACCTCATCCATTGTGACTACAACAAAGAGACATTTTCAATTATTTTATTATGATATCTAGTTCTTGAAAATGGAATCATAATGTATTGTCTTGAAAGTTTTCCAAAGTGGTGTTGATTATCATTTCAACAAAACAAGTTAAAACTTTTCATCAATTCAGATAGAAATAAATAAGTAACTTTTCATCAATTCAGATAAAAATAAATAAGTTTACATGAGAGAGTGTGTTTTATGCACATGGTGTTTCAGGAGAAAGAACAATATACTTTTTCATAATCAGGCATTTTTACTTGCTTGGATGGATATCATCCAACTATTGAAGAATAACTTGTACAAAAAATAGTGTACACTTTATTAAGTGTACCACATGTTCAATTTCCACATTTGTTGCAGTGTTGTATAACATAGTTCTGAGTTTTTTTAATAAAAAATAGATAATTTTAATATATAAGACACAGAAAAATAGAAAAGTTGACAAACCTCTAATCCATTTTGTATATACTAAGCAGATGCTTGAGAACTAACAAGCAATCATGGACTAAAGAAATATAATTACACAAATATCATCCTTTTATTATACAATAAACTAGCTATAGAGGGGTGGTAATTTTATTGATTGGTTTGTGAATGAATTGACTTGAGCATTAGCAGATCATGTAAGCATTTGATATTATGGTTTTGGATGGGTCATAAGCTTTCAAAAATAATTTTAACTCAATATCAGGTATTCTTACTGAACTCCACAATCTTTGGGTGACAAGAAAGTCTAGCAAATTTTAAGTAGCCCCGTAAGGAACGAAACCAACTACATTGTGGACCTGCCTACTCAACCTACCCTACATGGGTTAAGACTTACAAATTATTTTTTTATTCTTTAGTAAAGATGATTTACTACTTTAATATAGGCTTCAAGCTTTTTTTTTTTTTTATGTATTTGACACTTAGGAAAAATGTTCTACTCTGTAGTTTTAGAGGATCGGTTAATCTGCTAATTTGCTCATAATTATCATCTCTTTCATCATATATAATAATTGTCAAAATTAATTAGAACATAACCATATAATAGATACAAAGAATTGAGACCCCATCTTTTCAGCATTAAATCACAAATCACCAAAAGGTGACCAATTCAAAATAGATTACGTGAGCAACTTTCATGCGATTAAGAACACGAACAAACACAAAAAAAATCAAAACAAAACAAAAAGAAAATGGTCATTCACTCAACTTTTTTGCATTTCCAATCAACATGACCATACTTTTATATAAATATATATCACAATACCTTACAAAAGTTTAAAATTTGAATTTATCAATACTCTGATCAACATTGACTCCTCAACCACTTTGTTTGGTTCCCTAAAACCATACCAAACAAGAAGATAAATAAATTAATACCAAATTTTCAACACATAAAATCTATACAAGCCTGCCCATGAACAAAAATTTGAGTTGTTGAATATATATAGTTAACTATAACATTAAAAAAAATCTTAATTTAATATATATGTAAGATTTTTATGCACTGTGAAAACTTGAACAAAATCATAGATTATTGAAAGATTTACCTCTAAAAATACCCGTAAAATCATCCAATAATCTGTTGTCCTTAAAAATAGTCAAGAGTAAAATTGGCCATGAGAGACCCAAAACAGCCAAGAGGAAATCAATATAGGTGAGGAGAGCAACAAGGTAGTTTGGATAGAGGAGTTTGGGCTATGAAGTTCGCGGCTGAGCTTCAAAAATAAAATGAAGAAGAGTGTGTTGCGGTGGCTAAAAGCTCTAGCAATTGGAAGGAGAAAAAGAAAGTCATGGTTGATGAGTGTGGCGACTAGACAAGGCGGGGATCGAACAGAGAAAAGAGTATGGTAGCTAAGATGAGGAAGGAAGAAGTGCATTATGGTTTATGTTAGAATAAAATTAGGGTTATGGTTTTAATATAAATAATAGGTGATTTTGTTGATATAATTATATTAGAAATAAAAACAATCAACTATTTTTATAATTGGTGATATAATATAATTATATACACATGTCATATAATTATTGGCATAAATAATCTACACGTGGCATGTCTTTGCCATGTGGCTGACATGTCACCGTTTTTATTTTGAAAAATTTGAAAAATAAATGTAAAAGGATAAAATTTACCAAATCTAAAATATATTCCCTCCTCAATATTAGTAGGTAAATATATTTACCAACACGTTTATTAGCATGAACTCAATTTTTTGTAGTGACATGATCTCAACCATGGTTCTGGTACCAATTGTTGGTTTTTGATCATGTGATTGATAGTGCAGCACAAGCATGGGATAATTTTTCAATGCGATAATAAAAATTATTAAAGCATAAGAACAAATCACACATGTAGATCAAATAGCGTCTTAGCCTCCTAACCCTCCATCTTCCATATTATGACTCATACAAAGAGAATGAGACAAGTGGATGTCTATGCTATTTGGTAGGATATACAAGAACACACTTTTTGATCTCAGTACATGAGAGAGTGTTTTTCTCACAATTCAGAGAGAACAAAGTTTTCTATTTTTCTCTCTTGGAAAATCTATCATGAAGTTGCATCTCATGTCTTCTCCTTTTCTCATGATGTTACATTCTATTAATATAATAATTAAAAGAAGACCTAGCCCTAATCACATTGGGCCTATACGTGGGCCACAGTCCATCTGGATCGTGGTTGGCGCCAACTATAGGGCTTTGGGCCCTGTGGTATTTTATCTCTATAAAATTCTATTTGTTGGGCATTTATCATATTATTTTATGTAATATGCAATTATACCACAAAATTAAATACGATGAAATTAATTTTTTTAATAATTAATTTCATATAATTATCAATATAATTTTATTTTTCATTAAATATTATTTCATAAATAATATTAATTTGTGAGATTAAAAGTAATACTTTAGTATTATTTTTTTAATTTTTTCCTTTTAAAATAAAAATCCTACATTTGTGTTATCGAGCTTGTACAGGGACAATATGGACTTGTAGTTCTAAACTCAAATAATTTAATTAATTTCACTAACTCTTAGTTTCATTAATTAATTTATTATCTATGAATTATTCCACTAGAAATTCATAGTTGAACTCTAAAAAATACAGTCTTATATTATTAGAAGCTATAACTATAAAGTCGTCAATTGATTTAGTCATTGCATGAGTTATGACCCTCTGCTAGTTGTTCATAACTAAATCTACGTCTTAATGTCCATTAGCCTCCCTAATTATGTCTTTATCGGTTAGTTCCATTGATTCTCTAATGAACATTATTCTATAAATTTAATTATAGAATGAAATTTCAGCTCTCTAACAGAAGTTGAGTGCTCTATGTTCAAACCTCGAATCAACACTAAAAAGAACAACTAATCTGCTTTCATTTAAGTAAGGAGAAAATTCCATATCTGTGAAGTATGTTCCCAGTCACATGAAGTTTTATGACTCCAAGAAATCAGGAATTCGTTTCTAGGAATATTGAACCTTACCTGATAAGTCAAAAGTCATAAAAGCACAAATAGGAGTTCATTACTCACTTCAAGATTGAGGTCAAGTCTCAAACGACCATCGATTGATGAATGTTGAACTACTATATTTTAATGGAGATTATTTGAAGTTTTTTCTTTCATCGTGTCCCAGTCCAATACAATTTATATTGTATACGGTACCTCAATCTTTTTTGTGTCGCTACACTTAATAGTATGGATAAATTGCTATGCCTTAAACAAAAGAAAGACCATACTCATAATCTTTATTAAATAATGCTCCCACTTTATTTAGCGATTACAGACAATTTTTATATTATTATCTTGAATTAAATCCTCTTTTTTCTATATCATTTTACACATACTTAATTCAAGATCACATCAATAATATTGGATCTTCATAATAAATGGCATGTACAATTATATACAAAATATGAGTGCAAAATATTAACTTTATTTAATTAACAACAATCGTTCACACAGAAATATGCTTTAAGGGCACAAATCCCAACAATATCCCACTTGCCCTAAAGTAGATGAGACATGTCGCGTAATCCTAAATCTAAGAAATGACTATAAAAACTCGTAGCAGGCAGCGTCTTCATAAATGGATCAACATGGTTTTTTGCCGATTCAATCTTCTGAATGATTACATCTCCTCTGTGTACTATCTCTCTTATGAGGTGGTACTTACGCTTTATATGCTTGGATCTCCTATGGCTTCTCTATTCTCTTGAGCTGGCAACCGCTCCGCTATTGTCACAGTAGAATACAATTTGTTTATCCATGTCTAGAATAGTTTCTAGATCACCCAAAAACTTCCTAAGCCATACAACCTCCTTTGCTGCTTCACTTGCAGCGACATATTCTTCTTCCATGGCAGAGTCAGCAATGCAAGCTTGCTTCATACTCCTCCATATAATTTCTCCACCCCCATGTGAAAATAGATCCAGCCGTAGATTTCTAGGAATCTATGTCGGATTGGAAGTCAGAATCTGTATATCCGATTGGAATCAAATTCTCTTCGATATATACTAGCATATAGTCTCTCATTCTCCTAAGATACTTGAGAATGTGTTTCACTATTGTCGAGTGATTGAATCCTGGATTTGACTGGTACCTATTGACTATACCCACAACATAGCAAATTTCAGGTCTGGTACATAACATTGCATACATTAAGCTTCCTACTATGGAGGCATAGGGTATCCGTCTCATTTCCTCTTCCTCTTGAGGTGTCTTAGGACATTGGTTCTTGGAGAGGTTAACACCATGACGAGATGGGAGGTTTCCCTTCTTGGAGTTATGCATTGCATACTTCACAAGTATTTTATCTATATATGATGCTTGAGATAGTGCCAACAACTTCTTCTTGCGGTCACGAATTAATTGTATCCCAAGAACATAGCTTGCCTCTCCAAAATCATTCATTTGGAATTTATTGGCTAGCCAGACTTTTATGCCAGATAATTTATTCACATCATTCCCAATGAGTAATATATCATCTATGTAAAAAACTAGAAAGACCACTTTGTCCTTATCAATTTTATTGTATACACAACGCTCATCGACATTTTGGTCAAAACCATAAGATTTAATAGCTTGGTCAAATTTTATGTTCAAACCTTTTGCTTTTTGCATTGTTCTATGAAACCCTGTGGTTGTACCATAAAGATACTTTCATCAATATGGCCATTCAGAAAAGTCATTTTAACATCCATTTGACAAATCTCATAGTCAAAATAATTGGAATTGGATAAGAGGATCCAGATGGATTTAACAGGACCACAGAAGAAAATGTTTCTTCATAATCAACACCTTCTTTCTATGTGTAGACCTTGGTTACTAGCCTCGCTTTGAAAGTCTATACTTTCCCATCAACTCCTCTCTTTCTCTTGTATATCCATTTGCAACCAATGGATTTTATATCTTGAGGTGGATCTACAAGTTCCCAGTCTGAGTTGGAGTACATTGACTCCATCTCGAGTTTCAAAGCTTCAAGCCATTGTTCCTTATGAAGATCATTTATCGCTTGATGTAAAGTCAATGGGTCGTCAACAACTCTCCCACTATGATGGACTATTGTGGTATCCTGGTTTGGAGTTGTTGTCAGTTCTATTCCAACATCTAAAGTTAGTTGTGGTGTGATTTTATCATCAAGAAACTCCGCGAGTACAACTTTACTTCGAGGTTTGAAGTCAATCATATAGTCTTATTCCAGAAAAGTAGCATTTGTTGATACAAATACTTCTTTTCTATCGGACTATAGAAGTAACCTTCTCTGGTGCCTCTAGGGTATCCAACAAATAAAGATACTCCAGATCTTGGTTCCAACTTCTCAGTCTTAACTTTTTGTACATGTGTTGTACATCCCCTTATGCGCACATACCTCAGGCTAGGTTTGCGACCTGTCCATAATTCTAAGGGTGTCTTAGCTATAGACTTAGATGGAACTAGGTTTAAGATGTATACAGCTGTTTGTAAAGCATATCTCCAAAATGATAGGGGCAATGATGAGTAACTGAACATTGATCTCATCATGTCCAGCAAAGTCCTATTCTTCCTTTATGCAACACCATTTTGTTACGGAGTACCTAGTGCAGTGAGTTGTGAAACAATTCCATGCTCTATCAAGAAATATTTAAATTTCTTATTAAGGGATTCCCTGCCTCAATCTGATCGTAGCATTTTAAGTGTTTTGCCTAACTGATTTTCAGCTTCGACTCAGAATTCTATGAACTTTTCAATGGATTTCAATTTCCTTTGCATTAGGTATACGTAACCATATCTTGAGTAGTCATCAATGAAGGTGAAATAATACTCATAACCACCTCGAGCTTGTACATTCATTGGACCGCAAACGTCTGTATAAATGAACTTGAGAGGTTCTTTGGCTCTAACACCTTTAGAGGAGAAAGGTCTTTTGGTCATTTTTCCTTCTAAACGAGATTCGCACACCAGTAGAGTTCCGACCTTTAACTCACTTAGAGGCCCGTCCTTAACTAGTCTTTGAATCCTATCTAAATTTATATGACCTAGTCTTAGGTGCCAAAGATACGTATCATATTGAGGTACTTTTTGTCGTTTAGGCTTGGTTGTTCAGATTTGAACATTTCAGTATTGAGAAGTGAAGATATTTAAGATCTTATCACATATAGATCATCATCTAGATTTCCGTGACAAATATGTGAACCATTTCATGAAATAATAACAAAATTACTATTAAAAGAAATGGAATAGCATTGTTCTAAATATTTTGAAACATAAATTAAATTCATTTTGAAATCATTAATAAACTAGATGTCTTTTAAAGATAAAAATTTATTTTTCAGTAAAATAAATTTTCGCTTATCCCACTGCTTTGTCTGAAACAAAAGCCCATGTCCCCACTCTTAGTGTGAACACCCCTTCTTGGAGATCTATCCAAGAACTAAGAATTTGTAAATTAGAACAAACATGATTAGTGGCTCCTGAATCAATTATCCAGGTATAACAATTATTTTCCACTAAACAAGCCTCAATGTCTAGAAAATCATATTTACTTTCCTTTTTGTTCTTTACCTCCTTGAGGTTCCTTTTATAGTTCCTCTTACAATACCCATCTGCGTGATAATGGAAACAATTCCCATTATAGTTGGAGTGGGAAACTTCTTTGCCCTTGCCTTTGTTAATGCTAGGCTTCTGAGTTGTGTGCTCAGTCATTGGTAATAGATTCTTGTCACTTTTCTACTTTTTAATATTACTAGTTAATTTGTCATTAGCAAAAATGGACATATGTGAGTTTCCTCTAGTCATTTTATTATTGTAATTAAGCAAAAGAAAAATAATAAACACAACCATACACTCATACACCATAAATCATAGTATTTGTACAATGAAATAAAAAAATAAACATGATGCATGCTTACAAAAACCTATTCATATAAGTACAACGATGAGATAACCAGCACAAGTAACTGTCGTCGATAGGATATGTCAAATATTTTCTAGTTAAAACGAGGCGCTCTCAATTGTTATTATATCAAGATATCTGATATCTTTATAATGAACAATTACTGCTATTTTGGTAAAAAAAAAAAATCCAACTAGAGTAGATATATTTTTCGTGAGTGTAACCTACTATTTCAGGTTTTTTGACTTAACCCATGAGTGTCGTCAATAGGATAGGTAAAACATGGAATACATCTTAAAAACCTATCGCAAAAAGGTCTACTTGTTAAAATCCTAGCCAAAACACCTTCCAATAGGGAGGATGAAAGCAAAGCTGTCTCGAGGCCCTGACTAGAACCAACGTTTTCAACCAATAGCAGAGACCGTAGGTTATAGTGCCTTATAACCTTCTCCCACTCTCTAATTTAGAAATAAAAGGTTTTCTATTAAAATATCTCATATTTTAATTACTAAGTGAATATTATTTAATAAATGGTAAAATTTTTCCATTAGTTATGAATTAATAATTTATGAAATTATTATTTTAATAAAAAAAGTTTACAAACTTTTGATAAATCCTAATTTGGAAATTAGGTCATCTCATTTAGAACCTATGGTTAGGGTTTGAGTGTGCAATTCCAAGGCCCACAACAAAGGATGAGACCCATAGAGATTACAAGAAGCTTTGAAGCCCAAGGAATGCCTTGGTGTATTTTTGTAATTTCGTTTAACAAAGAGAACTCGATAAGTCAAAATTCATAAAAGCACAAATAGGAGTTCATTACTCACTTCAGGATTGAGGTCAAGTCTCAAATGACCATCAATTAATGAATGTTGAACTTCTATATTTTAACATAGATTATCATAAGTTCTTTCTTTCATCGTGTCTCAGTCCAGTACATTATACATTGCATACGGTACCTCTATCTTTTTGTGTCGCTACACTTAACAGTCTGGATAAACTGCTATGTCTTAAACAAAAGATATACCATACTCATAATCTTTATTAAATAAAGCTCCCACTTTATTTAGAGATTACGGACAATTTTTATATTATTATCTTGAATTAAATCATCTTGTATATATATCATTATGCATATACTTAATTGAAGACCACATCAATAATATTGGATCTTCATGATAAGTGACATGTATAATTAAATACGAATATGAGTTAAAAATATTAACATTATTTAATTAACAATAATCGTTCATACGGAAATAAGCTTTAAGGGCACAAATCTTAATAATATGAAGGAAACAAAGACAAACCAATTTGAAGGGATCCTTTCAAAATGACTTCCCCAAGGGAATCACAAAATATTTTACAAGGATATTGAGCATACAACCTTCGAATGACAGAGCCTCGATTATCAAATACAGGCGATCTTGAGAATAGGATCACTGACCCAATACGCCAGAAGGTCTAATGCAGAAAACTGGGGACCTTCTCCCATCGTAAGAGGGTTGGGTATTGCGGATAATCAAACTTTGAAGGTTGTACCTTGAAATGAGGATCGAGGAAAATAAATCCAACTAAAGATGAACTGATTCTTGATTTATAAGTCGAGTGTTGGGAACTTATGGCTTACAAACTTTAATTCAACAATGATTAAATAGAATTAACTCAAAATTACAAACCTTATAGACTAATCAAGAACCATATACAAAGTATGAAGGCAATTCTTGAATATTCAAAGATTAAAATATAATCTAAAAATATAAAATAAAATGGAGAGTTAAATTACACCACCTAGATAAATGGAATCACCATAGAAGATATAATAGAACTATCAAAAGAGAAATGACAAAAAGTAATGAGAAACTCAAAAATGAAATCAAAATAGTCTGTGTCAGAGGAACCAAAATTGAAAAAAGTGAAGACTTATACATGAGCAGTATCGATGTCCAAATTCTCTATTCCAAGCCTTCCCAAAGTTGCATGAAGCCTCTACAAATTGAAATGAGATTTAACAAGTGTAGCGTCCTAAATTTGTTAATAAGGCTTAGGGCCTTGATTATAACGCCTGGAGGGCAATAAGTGATTTATTATTTTAATATGTGAATTTGATGAGTATGTGATTAGAAATGCATGTTTAGGTGAATTAAATATGCATGTGGGCCCCATTTGGTTATTAGGGGCATGTTTGTAATTTTAGCCCGTTTAGAGCATAAATGCAATATTTGTGTATATTGTGATTGTCACCACGTGTGAGTGGAGATATATTTGACATGCACGATCTGAGACAATCATAGGGAGCGGTTTAGCTAGGAAGAACAACGGGGTCGAATACCCGACTCAGGGTGAGTCAAGGGGTATTTCAAGCATTAGACATTTTACTGGGTTATTGGGTTATGAAAATAAATAATTGGCATTATATTTGAAGTTAGGACGTTTAGGAGGGAATATCGGGACCATTTACCATTTTTCCCTCAGGGACGTTTTTGGTACCCCGAGCCTTGGAGGTCACTTAAGTGGCCTAGGATAAGTAAGACAGAACATAAGAAACATTCATAAGCTTGGCATAAACCGACCCTCTCCCTATCACTTGTTTTCTCTCCCTTTGAGTGCTTGAAGGCTGAAGGAAACTTTGAGGAAATTAAGCTAGGAATTCAGAACTCAAGGCTGGAGCCTGGGAGGCTTATAGCTTGGAACTCAGGGGATTAACTCGGAGATTTAATTAGGTTGAAAGGTAAGCTCTAAAACCTAGTGATCAATAGAATTCTGCTGAGTTTTTATTAGAAATGTAAGTTTATGCATGTGAGCTAAGTTGTGAATTACTCTTGGATGTTTGGGTGTGTTTTGGGATTAGTTTTGTTAGGTTTTGCTGTTGGGACCATTCTAGAATTATTGTATGATTTGTAAAGTTGTGGGATTGATTTTGGGGTAAATTGGCTTAGTTTTAGTTGTAAAAATGGGGGATTTTTCTGGGTTCGAAGGGTCAAGCTGCGACATTGTTCTTGGTGAGCCGCGACCCTCTAGAACGTTTGGGAGGCCAGGAAGAGGGACGGGTCGCGGTGCCCTATAGGTTGGGTCGTATCGCGCATAGGCTAAAAAGGGAGGTTGGATTTCTGGTTGAGGCGGGCTGCAGCACAAGGCCTTGGGGCTACGACACTTATTGGGTTTTTGGACCCAGAGAAGGTTTTAGGATCGAGAATCCAAAAGTTAAAGCTCAGGATGGATTTTATCACCTAGATTGATAGAATTCAAGGTCTCGGAGATTAGAATTTTAACCTAAAGTTATTTAATGCATTATAACTTGATGGATGGATATTGTCGATACTTTGTGACTAGGTTTTCAGCGAGGCTCGGACTAGAGGACTAATCGGTCCTCGGAAAGCTTGGGACACAGGTTAGAAAATTGTTGTACCGATAGAGCAGGGTGTGGCCCTATAGTTTGTATTGTGGGGCACGACCCTATGTGATTGTGTTGCAAGGTGTAGCCCTATTAATTATGTTTGTATTTGCTTAATTATTTGTTAAGTTTATGCTATGTGTTGCATATCTTTAAATGTACGACAAAGGTTGGGAACAGCGAAGGTCGAGAATGGTAAGGGCCGGGAACAGTAAGGGGCCGGGAGCAATGCTAAGCACGCGAAGTACAAGTCGCTAGGGTGAGACCCTTCAGGAATGCCTGGGACATCCTCACGGTGTAGACCACGAACCCAGGGTCTGGCAAAGCGCCTGGGACGGCATGGCCGTTATGTGTTTAGCCTGTTGGCAGCTTTGTTGTATGCTGATTGATAGCTATGCATATGTTGATTGCTTGTGTGGAGTTTTCTTGATAGCTATAGATATGATAGCTATGCATATGTTGTATGCTGATTGATAGCTATGCATATGTTGTAGGTAAGGGCTTCGACTCACAAGTGCTATATGGTGCCGGTAAGGGCAAGGGAAAGGTCGATCAACCATAAGTATGGAGATCGTGAAATGGTGTGTACATGTTCGGTCTGCCTGGCTGCTACGACCAGGGGTATTTTTGGGAGATGTTTTGTATTAAACTTAATTTTGTCGTTTAGTTGACTTTAATAATATTTTTAGTTGTAAATATTTCTAAACAGTATTTTGGGATCCCAAATGTATAACGCTTTATAATTTCAATGAATGGTTACATTTTCAAATTATATGATTTTTATTACAGATTAGCTACACTTTTAACCTAAAACCTCAATTAGCGAGATAATTGCACGTTTAAAACTCACTTAGTAACGGCTCTAAGGAAGTAGGACGTTACAACTTGGTATCAGAGTAAGCCAAGGTTTATGGTTCCTGGAGACTGACCAAACATGTATGCTCGCTGTCAGTGACAAGCTCGACTCAGGGTTGGTTGGTAATGATTGAATTATATGCTTGATTATGATTTTAAATACCTTGTGTGCCTAATTATTTTATATAGAGCATGATGAATGAGTTAACATATGCATGATGTTAGGGCATGGCCCCTTGAGTGTTGTATGCTATTTGTGCTATGTGGATTGTTGTTTATGGTTGGTTGATGTGAATGGGAGGTGATTTTGGATGTTGTTATCATGCCTGATTAGCGACGTCGTTGATTGTAGGCATATATTTGAGATGCCTCAACAATCAGCTAGACTCCGCGGCAATAGGGCCGAGGATGACAACTAGGGTCAGAACCCTCCACCTGCCCCACATAATTGGCAACAGATGTTTGCCAAAATGGAAGCTAGACTGCATCAAACAGAGGAAGAACTTTGACAGCTAACGCAACAAGCCCCTCCTCAGGGCACTGGGTTGCAAGTCTAGCAGGCTGTGGCGCCAGTGCCAGTTCAGCCTGTTATGGAGAATAGGTGGGAGCCTTTGTATGAGAGGTTCGGGAAGCAACATCCTCCCACCTTCAAGGGTGGACCAGATCCATTGCGGGGAAAGCAATGCATGAATATGACTACCTCCATCCTAGATTTTATGAGGGTGGAAAGGAATGAGAGAGTAGCGTGTGCCAGGTACATGTTCAAAGAGGATGCCCGCATCTGGTGGGATGTAGTGACTCAGAGAAGAATGTTGCAGTTATGACCTGGGAAGAGTTCAGAAATATTTTTAATGAGAAGTACTATAGTGTTACAGTTCGAGCTGTGAAGGTTGACGAGTTTATCAACTGGACTCAGAACCGGTTGATAGTTATTGAGTATGCTTTGAAATTTGACTGGTTGGGGAAGTTCGTGCCAGATTTAGTGCCTACTAATGTAATAAGAATGGATCGGTTTGTACGGGGGTTGAATGTTATGATCGCCCATGATGTTAAGATTACTTTGGATCCAGAGACTACTACATATGCTCAGGTAGTGGATAAGGCCCTTACAGCTGAGGGGGTTGAGGATCAAATTTGGAGAGAGGGTGCTGCTAGGCACAATGCCAGGAGGATGGTGCCTCCTTTTATCTGATCTAGTCGGAGTAGTGGCCCTACTAAATAGAAGAGAAAGGCCCCAGATTCTTCCGTTCCGCCTAGCTCGGATAGGAGGGCATGTGGTGCTTTTAGCAGTTGTCAGGGCGAAAGTGACAACTGGAGGAGTTTTCCAGTGTGTCCTTGATGCAGACGACGGCATCAGGGAGAGTGCAGGATCAGGGCATGCTTTATTTGTGGGAGTGTTAATAATCTGAAGTAGGAATGCCCACAAGCCAGGAAAGTGGAGCCAAAGCAGGGCGACAGTCTCGCTCCTGCCAGAGTATTCATCTTGACTCGGACTGAGGCTGAGGCTAGCCCCTCGGTTGTGACAGGTCAGATTTCTAGTGCTGGTTCTTCTTATACTGCACTGATTGATTCGTGAGCTACTCACTCATTTGTGTATGCTAGAGTGATAGATCAGCTGTGTAGACCTAGTGATTTGTATGCTAGAGGTTTTCAGACATTGTTTCCAATTGGGGAACGGGTAGTCTCTAGGAGATGGATTAGAGCATTGCCAGTAGAGATAGATGGTAGGGAGTTGTCTATTGATTTGATTGAGTTTGAGATGGATGACTTTGATATGATTCTAGGGATGGATTGGTTATCAAAGTATGGGGCGACGATTGACTGCAAGCGTAGGATGGTGACTTTTGAACCATAAGGGGAGGTACCCTTTGTATTTGTGGGGACAGTTAACGGACTGCGAATACCTATGATTTCTGCACTGAAGGCTAGAGACCTGATGCAGGAAGGTTGCATAGGATTCCTAGCAAAAATTGTGGATACCTCTAGGGTTGTGTCGATTGGACCGAATGAGACCAGGTTGGTATGTGAGTTTCCAGATCTTTTCCAGTAGACTTGCCAGGGTTGCCGCCACAACAGGAGATTGAGTTTGTTATAGAGTTGGTGCCAGGGGCAGAGCCAAAATCTATGACACCTTATAGAATGGCTCCGATAGAGTTGAAGGAATTGAAGATTCAGTTGCAGGAGTTATTGGATTTGGGGTTCATCAAACCGAGTTTCTCACCATGGGGTGCTCCAGTGTTGTTTGTTAAGAAGAAGGATGGATCTCTTAGAATGTGTATTGACTACAGGGAGCTGAAAAAGTTGACCATTAAGAACAAGTACCCATTACCTAGGATCGATGATTTATTTTCCCAGCTCTAGGAAAAGACATTGTTTTCTAAGATTGATCTCCGGTCATGTTACCATCAGTTAAGGATTAAAGAGGAGGACATACCAAAGACTGCTTTTCGCACAAGATATGGACACTATAAATTCCTGGTTATGTCCTTTGGATTAACCAATGCCCCAGCAAATTTTATGGACATGATGAATAGGGTTTTCAAGGACTGTTTGGACAAGTTCGTGATTTTGTTTATTGACGACATATTGGTGTATTCCCAGTCAGAGTCAGAGCATGAGCAGCATTTGCGTCTTGTATTGCAGTGGTTGAGAGTGCATAGGTTATATGCTAATTTCAGCAAGTGTGAGTTTTGGCTACTACAAGTCACATTTATGGGCCATAATGTTAGTAAGGAGGGGATTCTGGTTGACCCAAATGAGATTGAGGCAGTGAGGGATTGGCCAAGACCGAGCAGTGTACCAAAAGTTAGGAACTTCCTGGGATTGGCAGGGTATTATTGGCGGTTCGTTGAGGGGTTCTCCAGGATAGCCACACTGTTAATTGAATTGACGAGGAAGAAGACTAAGTATGTGTGGACAGATAGGTGTGAGAACAATTTCAAGGAATTGAAGCTGCGACTGATCACCGCCTCAGTGTTGAGTTTGCTGACAGACAATGAGAAGTTTGTGGTTTATTGTGATGCTTCCAGCCAGGGTTTAGGGTGTGTGCTGATGCAAGCCGGAAAGGTGATAGCCTATGCATCGAGACAACTAAAGAAATATGAGCAGAGATATCCCATGCATGATCTGGAGTTGGCAGCAGTGGTATTTGCACTCAAGGTTTGGAGACATTATCTTTATGGTGAGAAGTGTGAAATATACACCGACCATAAAAGTTTGAAGTACTTCTTTACTCAGAAGGATCTGAATATGCACCAGAGATAATGGCTGGAATTGGTGAAGGATTATGATTGTAATATCTTATACCATCCTGGGAAGGCTAATGTAGTGGCTGATGCATTGAGTCGGAAGGACCGAGGACAATTGTTCAGTTCGAGGCAGATATCTGATAAGTTAGCTGAGTAGTTGACTAGAGCGGGTATAGAGTTGGTGGTTAGTCAGTTAGCCAACATCACTCTTCAGTCTACACTTCTTGAGAGGATTAAGGAAGTGTAGGGGGAGGATCCCCAATTGAGAGGGCACAGAGAGAGGGTCTTAGTTGAAGCAGCTAAGGACTTCTCTATCTTGGAGATGGGACTACTGAAGTACAAGGGTCGGATCTGTGTTCCGAAGGATTATGATATCCAACGAGAGATTTTGGATGAACAACATACCACTCCCTATTCTTTACATCCAGGTATGACGAAGATGTACCAAGATTTGATAGCCTTGTATTAGTGGTTAGGAATGAAGAGGGACGTGGTGGATTATGTGGCTAAGTGCTTAACTTGTCAGTAGGTAAAGGCTGAACATCAGAGGCCAGAAGGGTTATTGCAGCCTCTAGGGATTCCAGAGTGGAAGTGGGAGGATATCACCATGGACTTCGTGGTTGGTTTGCGGAAGACCGTGGGAAAGCATGATTTAGTATGGGTGGTTGTGGATAGGTAGACCAAGTCCGCCCACTTTTTACCTGTTAGGACGACTTATACTGTGGAGCAGTACGCCGAGCTGTATGTGAAGGAAATTTTTCGACTTCATAGGGCTCCGAGGTCGATAGTATCCGACAGAGACCCCACCTTCACCTCCAAGTTTTGGCACGCAGTTGCGGTTTAGTACCGCTTATCATCCTCATATAGATGGACAATCTAAAAGGATGATTCAGATATTGGAGGATATGTTATGAGCCTGTGTATTGGATTTTGGAGGATCTTGGAGTAAATATCTTCCATTGATTGAGTTTTCATACAACAACAGTTACCAGGCGACTATCAGGGTGGCTTCGTATGAGATGCTATAGGGGAGGAAGTTCAGATCACCTATCCATTGGGATGAGATGGGTGAGAGGAGGTACTTAGGTCCTAAGATGGTTCAGAGGACCAATAAGGCAATTGAAAAGATTAGAGCTCGAATGCTCACCTCCCAGAGTCGCCAAAAGAGTTACTCAGACTTGAAACGCAGGAGCGTAGAGTTTCAAGTTGGTGACCATGTGTTCCTTTGGGTTTCACCCTTGAGAGGAGTGAAATGATTTGGTGTTCGAGGCAAGCTAAGCCTTAGGTTTTTTGGCCCCTTTGAGATTCTGGAATGGGTTGGAGAGGTAGCTTACAGATTAGTGATGCCTCCAGCGCTATCAGGGGTTCAGGATGTTTTTCACGTGTCTATGCTTCGGAAGTGCGTATCATATTTGACACATGTATTGAGTTATGAGAACTTGGAGCTAGACTAGTATTTATCATATAAGGAGGAGCCAGTTCAGGTTCTTGACTGAAAGGATAAAGTTTTGCAGAGCAAGACCATCGCCTTGGTGAAAGTGTTGTGGAGGAACTGCAAGGTTGAGGAGGCGATGTGGGAAATTGAATCAGATATGCGGGAGAGGTATCCTAAGATATTCAGGTAATTGCGAGGATGAAATTTCTGTAAGGAGGGGATAGTTGTAGCGTCCTAAATTTGCTAATAAGGCTTAGGGCCTTGATTAGCATGTCTGGAGGGCAATAGGTGATTTATTATTTTAATATGTGAATTTTATGAGTATGTGATTAGAAATGCATGTTTAGGTGAATTAAATATGCATGTGGGCCCCATTTGGTTATTAGGGGCATGTTTGTAATTTTAACCCATTGAGGGCATAAATGCAATATTTGTGTTTATTGTGACTGTCACCATGTGTGAGTGGTGATATTTTTGTGATGCACGTTCCGAGATAGTCCTAGGGAGCGGTATAGCTAGGAAGTCACAATGTGGTCGAATACTCGACTCGGGGTGAGTCAAGGGGTATTTCGAGCATTAGACATTTTACTAGGTTATTGGGTTATGAAAATATATAATTGGAGATATATTTGAAGTTAGGACATTTAAGAGGGAATATCAGGAAAATTTACCATTTTTCCCTCGGGGACATTTTTGGTACCCCGAGCCTTGGAGGTCACTTAAGTGACCTAGGATAAGTAAGACAAAACATAAGAAACATTCAGAAGCTTGGCATAAAATGACCCTCTCCCTATCACTTGGTTTCTCTCCCTTTGAGTGCTTGAAGGCTGAAGGAAACTTTGAGGAAATTAAGCTAGGAATTCAGAACTCAAGGCTGAAGCATGGGAGGCGTGTAGCTTGGAACTCAGGGGATTAACTCAGAGATTTAATTGGGTTGAAAGGAAATCTCTGAAACCTGGTGATCAATAGAATTTTGCTGAGTTTTTATTAGAAATATAAGTTTATGCATGTTAGCTAAGTTGTGAATTACTCTTGGATGTTTGGGTGTGTTTTGGGATTAGTTTTGTTAGGTTTTGCTACTGGGACCATTCTAGAATTATTGTATGATTAGTAGAGTTGTGGGATTGATTTTGGGGTAAATTTTCTTGGTTTTAGTTGTAAAAATGGGGGATTTTTCTGGGTTCGAAGGGTCGGGTCGCGGCATTGTTCTTGGTAAGCTGCGACCCTCTAGAACGTTTGGGAGGCCAGGAAGAGGGGCGGGCCGCGGCACAAGGCCTTGGGGCCTCAGCGCTTAGTGGGTTTTTGGACCCCGAGAAGGTTTTAGGCTCGGGAATCCACAAGTTAAGGCTCGAGATGGATTTTATCACCCGGATTGATAGAATTCAAGGTCCTGGAGATTAGAATTTTAACCCAAAGTTATTTAATGGATTAGAACTTGATGGATGGATATTGTTGATACATTGTGACTAGGTTTTCAGCGAGGCTCAGACTAGAGGAATGTGCTCGGGAAATTGGTGCTCGGAAAGCTTGCGACACAGGTAAGAAAATTATTGTACCGATAGAGGAGGGTGTGGCCCTATAGTTTGTATTGCGGGGCACGACCCTATGTGATTGTGTTGCAGGGCATAGCCCTATTAATTATGTTTGTATTTGCTTAATTATTTGTTAAGTTTATGCCATGTGTTGCATATCTGTAAATGTAAGTCAAGGGCCAGGAACGGCGAAGGCCAAGTACAGCAAGGGGCCGGGAGCGGCGCTAAGCACGCAGAGTGAAAGCTACTTGGGTGAGACCCTTCACTGATGCCTGGGACATCCTCACGGTGTAGATCGCGAACCCAAGTCCTAGTAAAGCACATGGGACGGCATGGTCGTTATGTGTTTAGCCTGTTGGCGACTTTGTTATATGCTGATTGATAGTAATGCATATGTTGATTGCTTGTGTGGAGTTTTCTTGCTAGGCTTTGGCTCACAGGTGCTCTATGGTGCAGGTAAGGGCAAGGGAAAGGTTGATCAACCTTGAGTACGGAGAGCATGAAGCGGCGTGTACATGTTCGACCTGCCTGGCAGCTACGGGCAGGGGTATATTTGGGAGATATTTTGTATTAAACTTAATTTTGTCGTTTAGTCGACTTTAATCATATTTTGAGTTGTAAATATTTCTAAACAGTATTTTGGGATCCCAAATGTATAACGCTTTATAATTTCTATGAATGGTTACATTTTCAAATTATATGATTTTTATTACAGATTAGCTACACTTTTACCCTAAAACCTCGATTAGCGAGTTAATTGCACATTTAAAACTCACTTAGTAACGACTCTAAGGAAGTAGGGTGTTACAAAAAGCCTTGAAACTCATACAATTCAAGCAATTTTTGATGAGTTTCTTGGAGAAATAGAGAGATGGGTTAGAGAGAGAGTTGAAAAGTGCGATCAAGGCATCATAATTCTAAAAGATCCTTTTTATAGTATAGGCATCGTCATTAAGTCCAACCAATATGATTAAAGCTTTTAAACACAACAATTAGAGCATAAAAATTGCACATGTATGAAACGGGCAGGCAATACATCGCCCTATAGTAGGTAATGCATCGCCTATTATAGTTCTTTCAACCTGAAAATCCATGCGCAGGCTTTGCCCCCAAGCTTGGTCAACTTCTCCAAAAGTGACCTAAAACACCTCCAAATTTTTTCAAATTTTTTGGGCATGTTTAGATACCTCATTTTATCACTTTAGATTCCCCCCAAAAAAAAAAAAAAAATTCAAACTATACTTGCCTACAATAAAAACTCATACTTATACTTCAACTTAAGTGAAACCATTAAAGGTTTTACACCACCTTGTGTAAGACTACTTAACCATTATATTTAAAATGGTAGAAGACGTACAATCATATCATTAAAAACATTCCTATTTGATGATTCGATCATTGGCTTTGTAAACAGTTGCTTTGAGGTTTACTTTTTCAAGCTTTTTCTCTTCAAGCTAGTGATGAAAATCAGATTGCTTTCTGATGTTTCTCACGATCAACCAATAAGTATTCATAATATTTTCTTACCTCGTTTAGTTAATTTTGAAACAATTGGCAATGTTGTTTCACGCTATTTTTTTTCTTTTAACTTGACACATCTTTGGAGGTTGTATATATTAGATTAATGATATTGATGAAAACAATTCTTGTAAGTTTCAGCTTTAGTAAGACTATTCTTCAAAATTGTCTCTCTTTCCAAAACAACATTACAGACTCAGTTCATGTTCTGGAAAAGGGGTCAGGGAATTGTCCCAGAATGATAGCTATCTTCGTAGAAGATCAACTTCAAAGAACAATTTAGAAATTCATTTTTCTAAAGGGGATTTTGCGCATAATAAAGCTCATGGTATAGTATTAATTATGCTTTCAAAGACAAAAGTTGTTAAGGAAACATGAAAATAAGGAGCTTAAAGGAATAAGTGAGGAAAAATAAACTATACCGGGAAGGATGATCATAATTTTTGTTTGCGAAATAAAGCAATAAGTAAAGAAGCATCAATGTAACGCCCTACTTCCTTAGAGCCGTTACTAAGTGAGTTTTTAAGACAAAACAGTGTGCAATGAACTCGCTAACCGAGGTTTTTGAAACAAAAGTGTGACTAATTAAGAGTTAAGGCTGTAATCTTTGAAAATGCATCGTTTCATCAAAACTTCTATTATTAAACAGTTGGGATCCCAAAATAAGGTTTGAAAACTAATTACATCTTGAAATAAGGTTACAGTTTGAGAAATTATAAAATTATAGATTATTACAGCCATTTTCGAATAAACCCCCAACCAAAGCAGTCGAGCAGGCCAAACATGTACACGTCGCTTCACGCTCTCCGTACTCATGGTTGGTTGACTCAGTCATTTCCCTTACCTGCAACACAGAGCACCCGTGAGCCGAAGCCCAGCAAGAAAACTCATGCAGGACATAACATATGCAATGTATACAGTTTATCATAACAGATAATCCACAATAAACAAGTCAATCATTAGACTAAGCAAACACGGCCAAGCCGCCCCAGAGCCTTACCGAAGCCTGGGGTATCGGTTCTCACCGCGAGGATAACTCATGTATCCCTTGGGTCCCACCCTGAATATAGCATCCCATGTGCTAGGTGTTACTTTCGGCCCACGGCCGCCCCGGCTTACGCCGTACTCGGCCCACGGCCGCCCCGGCCTACGCCGTACTCGGCCCACGGCCGCTCATTTCATCATAATCACACATATAGTACATTCGAAATAATCATTCACACACATCATGATTCATTTAAGTTTAAACATTTGCACATAACACAATCTGGGGCCATGCCCTAACCTCGGGTGTTATAGTTTTCTTACCTGTATTCCGAGCCTCCTGATGCACTAAAGCTGCGAGCACGGTCCTCCAGCACGAGCCTCACAAAGGACCTAGTCACAACACACAAGAAACATCCCTCATTACTAATCAACCCAAAACCACTTCCCGGGACCAATCCCACACTCCCGGGGCCTCTAAAACCTTAAAACAACACCCCGGAGACATCCCCCGAACCCCCGGAGCAAAGGCCTAAAATTGCCTAAAAATGATGCCCTGAAATTTGCCTTGTGCCGTGGCACCACATCCTTGTGCCGCGGCACCCATCAGACAGAGGCTCCCTTGCCGCGGCACGAAAAACCTGTGTCGCGGCACGCCTTCGCAGACCCAGAATTCTGGGTTTTCTCCTGCGTTTTCTCCGAGCTTAAACCATCCCAAATCATACAAAACCAATACCCAAACCCCTAAAACCAATTCCAAGCTTCATATGAACAACTTAACAACCTATAGGCACTAGATACAAGATCAAAACATCAACACACTCAAGAATCCACCCCTTGATTCCTAATTTCAGCATCTCAAACCAAAAACTCAAACACACTAACTCAAGCTCTAGATTTCACAACTCAAAACAGAAATCAAACTTAAATATGCACAAGATCCTTACCTCAAATGGAGAATCCACTCAAAAGCTCCCTAGATCCTCCTCCCAAGTTCCCACTTCAGCCCTTCACCCTTCTTCTTCTTTTCTCTTCACTTGCCCTAGCTCTTCTTCCTCTTCATTTTAGCAAAGCCAACATATATCCCAAATGCCCAAACCGTGACCCACTGAAAACCCAGCTGAGAATTGCCTATAACCCTTGCCAAATGACCATTTTACCCTTTCCTACTAATCCTCCTTAGCTAAACCTCAAAGGACACTTAAGTCTTTTCATTTCTATTTCATTTCTACCACTTTTTACCTTAAAACTTGTTACCCACAGCAGTAACTAATGGTTACCCAGGTTACTAAATCTCCAATAACCATTACCCGCTAAATCTCAACTTAGCCATAAAATTCCCGAGATACCCCTAGGCTCCTCCCGAGCCGGGTACAAAATCCCGTTGTGACATCTAAGTTAACTAGCTCTCTAGGACCGTCTCGGCACGTGCATCACAATAATAAAACCACACACACGCGGTACAATTCACAGAATACAATTATCACATATCAATACAGTTATGCCCATCATGGCCAGAATTACAATTATGCCCTTCTAACACGATCCGGGCCTATATGCATACTAGTAAACATAGCCATGCATCTCAGTTTAAACAAATAGCCAAATAACATGCTTTAAATCATAATCATGCATTTAATTCATAAAATCACACATAAATCCCAACCTGCCCTCCTGGCACACTAATCAAGGCCCTTAAGCCTTATTAGCGAATTTGGGTCGTTACAATCAACATGGATAGTGTTTTTATAAAAAACCTCAGATCAGTTAATGAAGAGATTATCTTCGAAGACGTTTGTGTATGACTCTTCAGACTCAAGGATGGGAAGAAAGGGTTTATCAATACTTGCTGATGGGATAGTTAAAGCCTTTAGACTTTGCTAGGGTAAGATAACTGGAACAAGATTGGAAGGGTTCTCAGGGTCGACAATGAAACGATTCTTGATTGGATTGCTCGACGCAAAAGAATGGGTAGGAACATAACAAAGTGAACCTTCATTGCTGCATCCTATGAAGCCTAATATGCTTCTTTGGAAGCAACAAGAGGACAAGAAGGAGTATAAATCACAAGAATCGATGAATGAAAATCAGGATCGGATATAGTGAAAGACTTATTAAGATCGGTTAGGATAGTGGGGAGACTTTGTTAGAGTCAGGAAACATGTTCAAGATTGGGAGATGAACCCATATGAGAACTCTAATGGAAGGAATTTTTTGTTAAGGTTTAGTTCATGAAGTAGACTCAGGAGTAATTAAAATCTTTTTCCCTATATGGGCATGATCATGTGGATAAAAATCAATATAAGGGTCATGTGGGTATTGGATGGTCCAAAAGAGGGTTTGTTTGCAGATGGATCAACAGAGGTGGGATGAATGGGTTGCTTTGTAGGAAGACCGAAGGATCGTGAAGCTTGAATCTTTAACACCTTAATCCTGAGTTCATTTCTTTCTTCAAGGCTTAATTGGTTAAGGGTAAGATGAAGGTAGTTTCCAATGTAATTTCTCATATGCTTAATGCATTTTTTTCCTAGAGCCTTGACATTAATAGAATGGTCTCGAGAAAAGATGTATTATGTTACATTTTTGTCGATAAATCGAGGGAATGTCAAATGAGCAAAATGTTTCAATATGTTAGGATGAAAAATGCTTGGATACTTCATATTTGAGATGTGGGTAAAGTATTCCATTATCCTGAATATGTTGGAAGAGAAGTAGGGCACCGACATTAGGGAGTGCCAAATTAATACCTGGGGCATTATTGTAGCTTCCCAAAACTCCTAATATGATTAGTGCCTCGGTTAGCGTGCCAAGAGGAGGCGTGGTCCAATTATGTGTTAATTAATGGATTTATGATATTTATATGATTATATGGTTGAGTATGCATGACTAGGCGTAATAAATATGTTTAAAGACCCTTTTTGTTAAAAATGGGCATTTTAATAATTTTGACACGTTGAGGGTATAACTGCAATTTTTACGTGTTATTTGCTAGGGAAAACATTATTATGGTGGTATTCATGATATTTGGCAAGATTCAATCCTTTTAAGCAATTTAGTAGAAAAAATCATAACGGGAATAAATACCTGGCTCGGGGTGAGCCAAGGGGTATTTTTGGTAATTTCACATTCTGAGGTCCCGAGAGGTAGGGTTAGTCTTGAAGCCCATTATAAGAATTAGTTCCTAATAAACATATCATTTATGCTATAACTAGGGTTTCTGCAAGGCTCAAGAAAGGGATCGTCCTCGGGGTCGCTTCGCTATCTACTCAAGACACAAGGTGAGAAAACTGGCACATGCACTAGGTGTAGGGCATCGATCCTAATTATCGAACACAGTTATGATCATGCCTTGAATTTGTTTAAAGATAAATGATTGCTCTATCTATGCATATGTTCCTATAGTTGTTTGTAATGACTGGTTGTTGTTTGGGATTGGTCAGCTGGGGGGTCGTTATCGGCAATATACATGCGAATGTAGGCCGTTATGGCAAGGCCACTACAGGGGTGTTGTATGCATCTATTCGGCATGGGTCGTTATACTTGTTGAAAAGTATATTTGAATCTAGTTATGATTTATAGAGTATGCATTTGATACTAATGCTTATCTGGATATTTGTTTTACTTGATTGGGTTTTCTTGCTCGGCCTTGGCCCATGCATGCTTTGTGGTGTAGGTATGGGAAAATGAAAACTTGACCAGCCATGAGTTGGATGCTCAGCCACCATGGTTGAGATGCTTTTGGGAGAACTTAGAATATTAGCTAGATTTTGTCAATTAGGTCAGCTATCTCTGTAATTTTTGTTACAACCATATTTTGATTTAAACCTTTGGGGATCCCTTGTAGATATTCAAACTCTTTGTAATGAAAATTTTAACTTCATTGACCAAAATTCTTTATACCTAAAGCATTGTTTAACCTGAATTACAGTTTTGAGTCCAAATGACTCGCTTAACAAGTTAAGCATTATTTCTAACACACGATGTAATGGTCCTGTATTAGTAGGGTGTTAAAACTTGGTATCAGAGCTGCCAAGGTTTAATGGTTCCTAAAGACAAGCTGATTATGTACGCTCGCTGATAAAGATAAGCTTGACTCACATTTCAGTAACCAATGAACTGAGTATGTGTTTGAATTCTTAATTGGAATATATATGCCTTATCTGCATGCAATAGGAAGCATGGTACATACTACTAGGGCCTGGCCCTTAACTGCTATGTGAATATGAAAAGACATGCTTATTAGCATTGTTGTTGTATGTGGAAGCTATTGAAATTCTTATAGCATAGTTGTTGTGTGTGTATGTTTATCATTTCAGTTTTGGACAGTGGGAAGGTTTTTGGGGTACCGTTATCATTGCTTGATAAGCTGAGTCATTGATTGCAAATATACTTGGGGAGTTATGCCTCAAAGATGATCAAATCGACTAGCTGACACTAGGATCGAGGCTAAAAATGATAACCAGGTTCATGATCCTCTATCTGCCCCTCAGAACTGGCAGCAAATGTTTGTTTATATGAAAGTAAGACTTCTAAGGAAGTAAGGAGAGATTACAAAGTGGAGACAGCAGGTTTTTCCAGGGAATGCTACCCTGCCCATGCCACCGGTTGAGGTACTAGTTTTAGGAAAGCCAGAAATTAGGAACATGTGGGAACCACCTTATGAGATGTTAAGGAAACAACACCCTCCAACCTTTGTGGGAGGCCTAGATCCGCTTAGGGCCAAGTAGTGGATGAACATGATTACCTCCATCCTTGAATTCATGAGGGTGGGAGGCAATGACAGAGTGGCTTGTGCCACATATATGCTATAAGGTGACGCCCGGATCTAGTGGGAAGTTGTATCCCATACCCGAAATGTTGTTGTTATGAGTTGGGACAAATTCTGGGATTTGTTTAATGAGAAGTACTACAATGGCACAGTTCAAATTGAAAAGGCGGATGAGTTCACTGGATTGGTTTAGGGAAATATGACTGTGACATTATATGTCCTTAAGTTTGATAGGTTGGCCAATTTTGCCTCTGACTTGGTGCCAACCGATATCGCTAGGAGAAAGATGTTTGTTTGGGGATTGAACCCCATGATAACACGTGATGTTAGGATCACCTTAGTGCCTGGACTTGCTACATATGCTTAGGTGGTTGAGAAGGCCCTTATTGCTGAGGGTGCTGACAGCAGAATTTAGAGAGAGAGCGCCGCCAGGCGCGATGCCCGGAGGGTGGTACTTCCAATTATAGGATCTGGCAGGGGCGGAGGCCCTAGTGACCAGAAGAGGAAGGACGCAGATATATATGGTGCCCCTAGTGTAGACAAAATATTTCGGGGTACCCAGGGTGGTCGTCAGGGCATGAAAAAGAACTAGAGAAGTTATCCGGAGTGTGCTAGGTGCAGGAGACGTCACATGGGAGAATGTTGGATCAAGGCATGTTACTTGTGTGGTGTGGTTGGACACCTTAAGAAGGAATATCTGTAGTCAAGGAAAGAGGAACAAAAGAGGAGTGACAACCTGGTTCTATCTCGAGTGTTTACGCTGACGCAGACAGAAGTTGAGGCAAGTCCCTTAGTAGTGACATGTCAAATTTCTAGTGCTGGCTCTCCTTATACTGTGTTGATCAATTCTAGTGCTACACATTTTTTTGTTTCTAGTAGGGTGATAGACAGTCTTTTTAGACCATGTGATGTGTATGCTTTGGGGTTTGGGACCTTGCTGCCTATAGGGGAGGTGGTAGTCTCTATAAGAGGGGTCAAATCACTAGCGGTAGATGTAGATAGTAGGGAGTTATCTGTAGACTTGATTGAGTTAGCAATGGAAGATTTTGATATGATCTTGGGCATGGATTGGTTAGCCAAGTATGGGGCGACTATTGATTGCAAAATGAGGATGGTGACCTTTGAGCTTGAGGGAGAGGACCCATTTGTGTTTATGGGTGCTGTGAACGGGCCTCATGTTCTTGTGATCTCAACGTTAAGGCTAGATACTTATTGTAAGGAGGTTACATAGGATTCCTAGCTAGTTTAGTGGATACCACGAAGGATGTACCAATTAGACCAAAGGAGACTAGACTGGTCTGTGAGTTCCTAGTATGTTCCCAAAGGATCTACCAGGGTTACCGTCGCATTGGGAGATTGAGTTTGTCATTGAATTGGCACCAAGGATAGAACCAGTATCCAGGGCACCATATGGAATGGCTCCAACAGAATTAAAGGAATTTAAGGTTCAGTTGCAAGAGTTACTTGATTTGGGGTTCATTAGACCCAACTACTCACCAGGGGGGTGCGCCAGTGTTATTTGTTAAGAAGAAGGATGGGACGTTGAGAATGTTCATTGACTATAGGGAGTTGAACAAGCTGACTATCAAGAACAAGTATCCATAGCCAAGGATTAATGACTTGTTTGACCAGTTGCAAGGCAAGACGGTATTCTTAAAGATTGATCTTTGATTTGGTTATCACTAACTGAGGATCAAATTTAAGGATATCCCGAAGACAATTTTTCACACGAGGTGTGGGCATTATGAGTTTTTGGTTATGTCCTTTGGATTAACCAATGCCCCAACATCTTTCATGGATCAAATGAACAGGGTGTTCAAAGATTATTTGGAAAAGTTTGTGATTGTCTTCATCGATGATATATTGGTCTACTCTCAGTCAGAGGCAACATCTTCATATGTACTATAGAGATCGAGGGAACACAAGTTATATGCCAAGTTTAAGAAGTGCGAGTTTTTGTTACCTCAGGTGACATTTCTTGGTCATATCATTAGTAAGGACGAGATTATGGTGGATCCGACCAAGATAGAGGCGGTAAGAGATTCTCCAAGGCCGAGGAATGCATCGAAGATTAGGAGTTTCCTGGGTTTGGCTGGGTATTATCGGCATTTTGTGGAAGGATTCTCAAAGATTGCAACACCACTGACCAAGCTGACAGGCAAGAACTTGAAGTTTTTTTGGTCTGACAGATGCGAGGACACTTTTCCAAGAGTTGAAGTGGCGATTGATTACCGCTCCAGTGCTCAGTCTTCCTTCAGATCAGGAGAAGTTTGTAGTTTACTGTGAAGCTTCGAGACAAGGGTTAGGGTGTGTGCTAATGCAGGCTAGGAAGGTGATTGCTTATCCTTCATGATAGTTAAAAGAATATGAGCAGTGATACCCTACTCATGATTTAGAGTTGGCAGCTGTGGTTTTTGCAATGAAAGTATGGTGACACTATCTATATGGGGAGAAGTGAGAGATCTACACTAATCATAAAAATTTGAAGTACTTTTCCACACAAAAGGAACTGAACATGCAACAGAGATGTTGGTTAGAGTTGATGAAGGATTATGATTGTCAGATCCTTTATCATCCAGGGAAAGCCAATGTGGTAGCAGATGCTTTGAGTCAAAGTGGCCCAGGACAGTTGTATAGCCTAAAGTAGATATCCAGAGAATTGGCAGAGGATATGAGCAGAGCGAGAATAGAATTTGTGGTGGGCTAGTTAGGCAACGTTACCTTATAGTCTACACTCTTGGAGATGATAAATGAGGGTCAACTGGGTGATTCCCAGGTAGTGAGACATAGAGAGAATTTCCTAGTTGGACGAGCTAAAGACTTCACCATTTCTGAGATAGGTATGTTAAGGTACAAAGATTGGATTCGTGTTCCGATAGATGTTACTATCAGATAGGAGATTTTGGACGAATCTCATACCACTCCGTCTTCATTACATTTAGGCACCAAGAAGATGTATCAGGATTTGAAATCTTTGTACTGGTGGCCAGGGATGAAGAGAGATGTAGTTGAATATATGGCTAAGTGCCTAACTTGTCAACAAGTGAAAGCTAAACACCAGAGGTTAGAAGGGTTATTACAACCATTGAGTATCACTGAATGGAAGTGGAAGTACATTATTGCAATGCCCTACTAATTAGGGTCTGTTACCACGTGTGTTTAAAATATGTGTTAGACTCACTAAACGAGTCATTTGGACTAAACATGTGATTAAGCCACTAAAGGTTCATGTATTAAAAATCTTGGTCAACGAATAAACATGTCCATTAAAAGAAGACCTTAGTCTCTACATGGGATCCCAAAATACAAGTTTAAAAATCTGTTTACAACTCAGGGATAACAAAATAAGCCGACCTAAGCGGCAAAACAGGGACAACCTTAGTTCCCCTGCGATACCTCGTCCGTGGCGGTGGAGTAGACTGGATATGTACACACCGCCCCTAATGCTCTCCAAATCATGGCTGGCCAAGCTTCTCCTTACCCCTTACCTACACCACAAAGCACCCGTGATCCAAAAGACTCAGCAAGAAAACATACTAACATATTCAGATAGTCAAAAGAATATAACAACATGCTAGACAGTATTAACTGAAACCAAGCATACACATTGTACCCATAAGTGACCATAGGGTCACACAGGTGCATGTCGCACTCCCATTAATTCATATGCCACCTGAGTCAGTCAAGTGCATGATGCACTCCCAAGGTGGCCTAGCCATAGCGGCCTGCACTCAACGCACATAATGCCGATCATGAGTGATAAGCTGAGCCTTGCAAACCCTTGACTCATAAGTTGAGCCTTGTGAACCCTCGACTTATAAGTCGGGCATTGTAATCATTCGACTTATAAGCCGGTCTTGCAATCCCTCGACTAATAAGCCGACCTGGTAAATCCTCTCCTTATAAGTCGAGCCTTGTAATTTCTCAACTTATAAGTTGAGCCTCATGAACCCCTTGACTCATAAGTCGAGCCTTGTAATTCCTCTACTTATAAGTCGAGCCTCATGAACCCCTCGATTCATAAGTCGAGCCTTGTAAATCCTTGACTTATAAGCCGAGCCTCATGAACCCCTCGACTCATAAATCGAGCCTTGTAATTCCTCAACTTATAAGTCGAGCCTCATGAAGCCCTCGACTCATAAGTCAAGCCTTGTAATTCCTTGACTTATAAGCCGAGCCTCATGAACCCCTTGACTTATAAGTCGAGCCTTGTAAACCCCTTGACTCATAAGTCGAGCCCTTTTAGTCCTTTGGCTTGTAAGCCGAGCCCTTTTGAATCTTTTATTCCCTCAACTAGCCAACCGAGCTCTAATCAGGTGCAACAGACAGATTCTTGGCTTATAAACCGAGCTTCCTAGCCAGAACAAACATCCACATAACACATGCATCATACTCACAAATACTATACATGACAGAATGCTAAAGCAGATATACACAAGCATAATTATAGTCATGCTCATTAGCTGGGCATGAGCCCTAATCATGTTTACATTTACCAGTTGGGTCGAGCCCTAATCATATTACATTAAACAGTTGGGTCGAGCTCTAATCAATATTTGATAGTTGGAAGGAGACCTAATTATATACATTTGATAGTTGGGTCGAGCCCTAATCGTAATACATTCAACAACGGGGCGAAGCCCTAATCATAATACACTTAACAATTGGGCCAAGCCCCAGTCATATTATATTTAACAGTGGGGTCAATCCCTAATCACGTATCTCATGCATCGGGTGCAGTTTTCTTACCTCAATCCTTGTGCAGATAAAAAAATGACCCCGAGCGTTCATCCTAACCCAAGCCTGGCGAAAACCCTAGTCACAACACAAGTATACGTTCATCAAGACTTAATCCTAGAACACGAGTTCCAAACCGAACTATAAATCTTAAAACCATGGTTCTCAGTTAGCGGTGCGCAAAAGATGTCCCCCGAGCCCTCAAGCGGGCTCCTAAGTCAGATTCCCTGAGCCCCCGGGCCTAGCCCTAAAATCAGCATTTCATCATTTCGGGGCCCCTGGCGCAATCGCGCCTACCCTTGGCGTGATCTCGCCCACAGAAATATTGGGAATTTTGGACCATTGGCACAGTCATGCCTACCTTTGGCGAAGTCGTGCCCCAGAACTCAAGCCCCTAAATTGGAACCCGATTTCCCCTTTCTGGGACACTAGCGCTGTCGCGCCCAGCCTAGCGCGGTCATGCTAGGTCGCCAGAAACTAAAAATCTGCCCAGAACTTAAGTGTTCTTCCCCAAATTCCATCCTTGCGATTTCAAGAAATTTCAATCCTCCAATCTGACCCAACACAGTATTCCTAATAATATTCCAACCATAGAAAACATTATACTAGGCCTATGCAACAATACCCACTAACCAACTCATCACAAACACCCTAGAATCTCAAACTAGGATTCAAAACAAAAATGACTCAAGAACACAATTTGGAAAAAACGAAGTACTAGAGAATTACCTGAATTCCATCTGCCCAAATTCGAAAATCTTGGTGAGATCCTTAGTTTGGTAACTCCTAATTTCCAAAGAATCCTCTAACCTTCACCATAATTATGCTTGGTGAGCTGAAATGTGAATGACCCCAAAATCTTCAGCTAAGGTCACCCCTTACTCTAGGTGTAGGGTAAATGACTAGTTTACCCCTAGCCAAACAATGTCCCTTATCCAAAGCCAAGGGCATTCTAGTCTTTTGTCATAGTTCCCACTAATTATCAATTTATCTCATACAATCCCAATTAACCTATCAACCAATATTTTCACCAATTAATTCATGTTACTCTATAATTCCAGGTAATTTACCAAATTACCAAAATACCCTTAAGCTCGCCCCAAGTCGGGTATTTTACCCTGTTGTGAATTTTCCGCTAACTAGCTCCCTAGGATCGCCTTGTGCCAAGTAACTTAAATATAACCACATAATAATGTGGTCGCAATCATATATCACACATATTTACAATTATACACTCAACATGTAAAAATTATGAAAATTCCCTTCTAATAAGAAACGAGTCCACATGCATATTTAATATACTTAAACATGGAAGCATAATCATATCATAATATAATTCACATAATAACATGCTCATAACACATAAGCATCTAATTAATTCAATTATTACCTCCCAGCCTCCTAATCTAGACACTAAGCCATATCAGGGAAATTTGGGTGTTACAATTACCATGGACTTTGTGGTTAGATTACCTAGGACGGTGGGTCAGCAGAACTCGGTATGGGTTATCGTGGATCGATATACCAAGTCATCTCACTTCCTGTCAATGAGGATGAATTTCACTGTGGATTAGTAAGCTGAGTTGTATGTGAGAGAGATTATACATCTCCATAGGGCTTCGGGATCCATAGTGTCAGATCGGGATTCCATCTTTACTTCCAAGTTTTGGGGTACCCAGTTGAAGTTTAGCACAACTTGTCATCCTCATATAGATGGACCATCTATGTAGTGTTCCAAATTTGCTAATAAGGCTTAGCGCCTTGATTAGCATGCATGGAGGGACATAATTGATTTAATTATGTTAATAAATGAATTTGATGATTATGTGATTAGAAATACATGTTTAGGTGAATTAAATATGCATGTGGGGCCCATTTGGCTGTTAGGGGCATAAATGTAATATTTGTGTATATCGTGATTGATACCACGAGTAAGTGGTTATATATTTGTGATGCACGATACGAGATGGTCCTAGGGAGTAATTTAGCTAGAGAGTCACAACGGGGTCAAATACCCGGCTCGGGAGGAGCCTAGGGGTATTTTGGGAACGTAATATGTGTTCGGGATTTATCGAGTAATGGGTAGTAATTTAGTACTTATTTGGACATGTCGGGATTAAATGGGGATTTATAGGAACACTAGAGAAATTAGTGGGATTTTTAAAATGACGGAATTGCCCTTGGTGGCACTTGAAGATTTAGATAAGCTTAAGGGGTATTTTGGACTTTTTGCAAGGGATGGGCTTAGACTCTTTCGGCTGTTAGGAATCTAGAGGGGGTTAGAAGGAAAACAAAACATAAGAAATTTAAGCTCTTGCACTCTCTCGGCTCTCTCTCTCTCAACCTCTTGAGGTCATAGATGATCTTTGGAATTTTGGAGGAGAAATTCAGAAACTAAAGCTTGGAACTTGGGGAAAATAAGCTTAGGGTGCTGGAGAGCTGGACTAAGCTCAAAATCTTCATTGAGGTAAGGTTACTTGCATGTTTTGAGGATAAATTATGTTAAGAGTGAACTTAGTTGAGTTTTGAACTTGAGTTTGAATTGGGGTGAGGTAGTTAGTTTCTGAGGTACTAGCACTACTTAAGGTGTAGTAGAATAATTATGGGACTCAACTCTTACTTAGAGGTATGTTTAGAATGATTTTCAGGGAGGTTAGCTCAAGAAAATGCATGGGAAATCTGGGTTTGGAGGCTCGATCCGCGACCTTGTTCTTCAAGCGCCGTGGCCCGTGTATGTCGAAGAGGCTAGAAGCCTCTATCATCCTAGGCATGTCGCGATGCAAGATATAGCGCATGGTGGCCCGTGTCCCTCAGTAGAGAGGCATTTTTCCTCTGACTTGAGCGAGTCGCGGCCCTTAAGGGGCTAGGCTACAGCTCAAATGCAAGATATTGGTTGTTTGAAGGTTTTTAGCTCGAGAACCCAAATGTTAAGGCTCAAGAAGAATTTTACCACCTGGATTGGTAGAATCCAATGTCCCAGAGGCTAGAATAATATTCCAAAGTTATTTATTGGATTAGAACTTGGTGGATGGCTATTATGAATATGTTGTGACTAGGTTTTCAACGAGGCTCGAGTTAGAGGACTGTGCTCGGGATAACGGTTCTCAGGAAGCTTCGGACGCATGTAAGAAAACTATTGTACCCATAAAACAGGGTGTGACCCTATTGTTTGTATTGTAGGGTCTGTCCCTATTGATTGAATTGCAGGGCGTAGCCCTATTGTTTATGTTTAGTATAAGTTTAAATATTTGTTAATATTATGCTATGTAATGCATATTTGTGAGTGAACAGCGAAGCCCAGGAACGGCAACGGCCGAGAACGGTAGGAAGTCGAGTACGGAAAGGGGCTAGGATCGGCATTGAGCATGCGGAGTGCAGGCCGTTAGGGCGATACCCTCCTAGGATGCTGAAGACATCATCTCGGTGAAGGCCGCAAACCCAAGACCTAGTAAAGCACCTGGAACGGCATGGCCGCTCTGTGTTTAACTTGTTGGCTGCTTTGTTATATGCTATTTATAGATATGCATTTGTTATCTGTTTTGTGTTGAGTTTTCTTGTTGGGCTTCGGCTCACAGGTGCTCCTTGGTACAGGTAAGGGCAAGGGAAAGGTCGACCAACCATGAGTATGGAGAGCGTGGAGCGACGGGTACATGTTCGGCCTTCCTGGCCACCACGGCCAGGTTTATTTTGGGATGTTGTAATTTATTTGGTTGATTTGTTGCTTAGGTCAACCTTAAATGTATTTTGAGATGTAAAGTAGTTTCTGAACAGTATTTTTGGATCCCAAATGTACAACTCTTTACATTTTCAATGAAAGACCACATTTTTATATCAAATGCCTTTAAACGGCTTTTAATACAGTTTAGCTACACTTTTAGCCTAAAACCTCAACTAGCGAGCTAATTTAACTCACTTAGTAACGACTCTAAGGAAGTAGGGAGTTACAATCTTAGAGGACGATTCAGATACTAGAGGACTTGCTTCGCTCATGTGTATTGAATTTTGAAGGGTCTTGGAGTAAATATCTCCCCTTGATTGAGTTTTCCTACAACAATAGTTATCACTCGACAATTGGAGTGGCTTCATATGAAATGTTGTATGGTAGGAAGTGTAGATCACCTATTCATTGGGATGAAATGGGTGAGAGGAAGTATATGGGGTACTGAAGCAGTTTAGAGGACCAATGAGGCCATTGAGAAGATTAGAGCTCGAATGCTGGCCTCACAGAGTAGAAAAAAAAAGCTACAATGATTCTAAGCGTAGGAACGTGGAGTTATAAATAGGGGACCTCATTTTTCTCTAAGTTTCACCAATGAAAGGAGTTAAAAGATTTGGGAAAAAGAGCAAGTTGAGCCCTAGGTTTGTAGGTGTTAGGAGTATGTCCTAAAAGCATGTAAAGACATTTTCCTTTCTGTGAATAAATAAATACAATGGTTTATTATTGTTGTTATATTTAGATTGTTAAATTATTGTTTGAATAATTTTATAAGTATCAGAAAAATTCCATATTCATTATTGAGGATGTGATCTTGTATAAGTACGAGAGAATTAAGATCACATGAATGAATAAAAATAGTCAACAACAACAAATTAAAGTTATGGAATTCTTTAATTGGAGTTGTAAGTACGGTTTACTGAGTATCATAATGATACAAATAATCTAGATTCGGATTATTGATGTGGAAAGACATCTCGGTAAAGGTGCTTTATATAATATGATTATATATGACATGGACCGATATGAATTAAAGTCTTTATCCAAAAACCATTTAACAATAAAGACTTGAAATTCATATCATAACTGATGATCATTTATAGATCAACCTAAATCCTGAGTGTTCATGAACTTCTGTTCATGTTTATTAAATCTTTTGATTCATTCGTTAAGGTCTCTTCAAAGAATGAGGCTAATGAGTTTTGTTTTGGAGATTTAATATCATGGATGGCTGGGAACATGTATCAACAATACGGAATCTAATTTTTCCTAACGGATCGTATATTAGTTCCCTTAAGGGTTAATTCTGGAACTGAATGATTTTGAGCTCAAATCTATAATTAGATTATATATTAATTATTCACTAGTGAATTAATGGTACTTAAGGAATAAGAAGTAAATTAGAAAGGTAAAATGGTAATTCTTCCATTCTAATTTATGAACTAATTAATTAGAGGGTTGAACTATTGAAAGATGGTTATATCAATGGACGACTTAAGATAAGATTTATGTAAAAGTATATCTACAACATAAAGAGTGCAATTCTGAATTTATAGTGGAGTAATATCAGAATTAATAAATTAACTATTATAATTAAAGAGTTTAATTATTTAGTTTATTTATTGGAGCTTAATGTTATAGGTCCATGGTTCCCAAAATGGCTCAAACAAACACTGACAAATGTAAACACAAAAATGGGCAAAAAGGACTTATGTGATAAGTAAAATATTTTTCTATGTATCAAACATAATTATTGTTTAATTATGTGTAATTAATTAATTATTTGATTTAACAAAAATATAATTAATTTTGAATTAATTTATTTTTTGGGATTTTTTGGTATTTAAATAATAATAAAAATTGGGAAAAATCACATGCCATCACTGGCATGTGGTACATGTGCAGCACAGTGCACAGTCACTGTGCTACACGCATAAGAGACTGTGTTCAGTTTCTTGGTTCCACAATTTTAGTTATTTAAATATTAAATAAATAATGAGATATTTTAATATGATTAAAATATTATTATTTAAACAAAAATCTGATAACTGATCAGTTATTTTAAATTGTTTAAAATAAAAAATATTTGAATATCTTGGATATATTAAATATAGGATATCAATTTTACAGAACGTAACTTTTCAGGGATAGAAAAATATCTAGAAATCTCTCTCAGAAAAAGAGAACAGTGACACAAACAAAAGTCACTATTCTTCACAAAACCTAGGTCCAAACTTTATCATATCTCATGTGTTGAGAACATCTGATAAATAGTTTTTTGCCTATTGTTTGTATAGCGAGCCCACACTCGTTCTTTGTGTGCTGAGAACATTTTGGAAAATCTTGGTGTGAGATCTCAAGGACTTAGCCATACAAAAAGATAGCAGCAAGGAAGGACCTGAGGTAATTTTTCTATTCTTGTCTTTGATTCAATATATATATATGCATGTGAAGAAGTAGATCTAGAAATCTTATGGAATTAAATTAACAATTTGATTGTTGTTCCGCTGCGTATAATCTCTGATTTGATCAATAAAAACCAACAGTAGGACCTTTTTAAATCCTGGAAAGGAATGGGATAGTAGCCTACAGACTTGCTATGCCTCCAACTTTGTCAGGAGTACATAACATCATTCATGTATTGATGATTCAAAGATATGTATCAGATACTACACACGTGCTAAGTTATGAGGACTTGAATTTACTGACAGATTTGTCTTACGAGGAGAAACCAGTTCAAATCTTGGATAGGAAGGACAAATTCTTGCGAAATAAGACTATTATGTTGGTTAAAGTATTGTGAAGGAACAACAAAGTAGAGGAAACGACTTGGGAGCTACATTCGGATATGTAGGATCAATATCTGGAGATGTTTAGGTAAATTTCGAGGACGAAATTTCTATTAGGAAGGGATAGTTGTAGCGCCCTGAAACTCCTAATATGATTAATGCCTCGATTAGCATGATGGGAGGACACGTGGGCCAATTATGTGTTATTTAACGGAGTTATGTGATTTATATGATTATATAGTTGAATATTCATGAATAGGTATAATAAATATGTTTAAAGACTCGATTTTGTTTAAAAAAGAATTTTCGTAATTTTAACTCGTTGAGGGTATACCTGTAATTTTTACGTGTTATGTGCTTGGGACCACATTATTATGTGGGTATTCATCATATTCGGCAAGAGTCGATCCTTTCAAGAAATTTGACGGAAAAGTCATAATAGGGATAAATACCTGGCTCGGGGTGAGCCAAGGGATATTTTGGTAATATCACATTCCGGGATTTATTGATAAGTGAATTATTTTATAGGAAATAATTGTATTTTATGGATTAGTTGATTAATTGGTGATTAGAGGTATTAATTTGAGGTCTAGTGGGAAATTAGGCTAAATGGCCATTTTTCCATTGGAAATACTTTGAAGAGAAGTTGTGGGGAAGGGTATAATGGTCTTTTGACCATGTGACTAGTGGAATGTTTGCTAAGTGTCAAGGGGCAGTTGCCAGTCACGTACACACTACTACAATTGCGACATCAGTCATCGGCCATGAGAAGTCGGTTCTACTTAAACTGACTTACCACATGTTCATAAGTCGGTTTACTCATAACCGACCTATCATGTATAATAAAAGTAAGCATGGGAGGTCAGTTACGCAGTTACTCCTCTAGTTTTCTCTTAAATTGCTAAGCACCCAAGGCTGCTAAGTAACCAAATTCTTAAAGCTTCCTATGCTTTCTAGTGGATTATTGGAGTTGATTGAGGATAGAGTTGCTAAGTGGTCATCAAAGGGCTAAGATTTCGAATTCTTCAGTTAAGGTATGTATTCTTCAATTGTTTTTGTGTTCTTCATGTTCTTGAAGAAAAAATTTGAGGTTAGCTTGATTTTCAAAATCCTTGGTGTTTCCAGGGAGTTGGGGTGGTTTGATGCTAGCAAATTGTTCTGAAGCTCGGAATTAAGCTTAAAACTCAGAATTGGACTTGGATTTTCAGATTTTGGGTAATTTTTTAATGTTCAAGCTCAAATGGTAAATCTTGGCAATTGTGTGTGTCTGGATGTTTGAGTGCGTTTTAATGTTCTTCTGAAGTTATAAATCTACAAAAAATAATTCAGATTTCAAAGTTAATCTATGTAAATAGTTATAACTATTGTATTCTAAAATTCTAAGTATTAAACTCTTAATCTAAAATTTCCTCACCAAAATTGCTCATTTGCTAACTAAGATATGCCAAAATTGATTCACACCACTCATCCCATATCTCGTTGATCTCGTCAATCGTATATGGTGTCGTATCTTAAACAATTTAAGAAATATTTAAAATAATAAGTTAGATAAGCATACATTATATATTACAAGTATACACAACACAATTAGCATGTCTAATAAAACTGTCCAAGCATGGTCATAACCATGTTTAATAATCAGGCCAAGCCCTAATCACATACTGGGTGAAGATTTCTTACCTCTAGTTAAAGCACTGGATAAATAAAAACAACCCTCGATCACGATCCTATCCCGAGCCCTAATGGTAACCTAGTCAGAACCATAAATAATATCCTCAATACAATTCATTCCCATAAACAAACCACAGAACCAATCCCGTGCCCCTGTGACCTCCAATTCCACCCAATGGGGTGGTTGAATCATCCCCCGAGCCCCTAAGTTCTTCCCAAGCTCTAAAAATGAGGCTTTCTAAAATGGACATAGGGAAGGGGCACCCAAACAACTTAGAGAGTTCCCAGGAACTCCCTTGCATAGCATAGGGGCGCCCAGAACAAGGGCAAGGGCACCCAAACAAGTCAGAGAGCCCCCAAAGCCCTCCCCTGCATATCGCAGGGGCGCCACCTTGCAAACCCATAATTTATGGGTTTCCACCTGCATTTTCTCTGATCTCAACTCATCAAAACTCACCCCAAGTGCCAACCTCAACTAGAATTAAGTCCCAAAATCAACATAATACAACTTAAGCAACACAATAACACCAAAAACTCACCCACACTCTCACTAAAACTCAAAACCCAAATCTTGAGCTTCAAGGCTCAAGAACACCTCAAGAACACAGGAAACTCAAGAAAAGCTTCAAAAATTTACCTTTGTTGTCCAAAGAATAGGCGTGGATGATGTGGCAGACATTTTTGACACGTAGCTGACACCTGGCAGAGGTCCTGTTCGACTATCGACCAGGGAGATTCCCCTGACATAACATGTGGATTTTATATACGACCAGCTTGGTCGTATGCTCCGTATATTTTGAGAAGATCTTATGCAATTGTAATCATATCCGAGATTATCTCCCATAATTCCTGAGTATCCGATTATTTAGGAAAGAATATCTGTAACAAATTTATGTAATCCTCCTTGAGCCTATAAATAGAGAAGAAATAGCTCAAGGGAAGGGGATCTCTCTTTCTCTTGGGAACTCTTGGTTAATTCTGAGTTTATTCTTTATAAGAGAATTATAGCTATTCTCTTTCGATTGTATTATTCTTCCCTCTAAGGTTTGTGAAACTTGAAGAACCCTAGTTATTTGATCACTCCTTTGAGAATCAACATCAATAATAGCTTAAGTGGACGTAGGTCATTACCAATTCGTGGGGCCGAACCACTATAATTTACTGTGTTGTTTACTGTTCTTTCCATTAGATCTATTTCAATACCTTCTATCAAATCAAGAATTTGACCCCGTGTCAGTTGACCAAAACAAGGGTCAACATTCTGGTGCTTTCATTGAGAGCTTGAGACGAGGTTGTTAAAGTACTAATGGCAAAGACAACAAGGAAGACTAGGCAGGCGGCTGGCGCTGCACCATCTTATCCTCCTCCTCCGGATATGGTTGAGAATGAGCCACACTTGGAGTTTGATGAGGAGGAACTGGACACTGAAATGCTAAGAAATACTCTGGGAGTGTTGCCAGATGAACTGGCCAATCAAGAAAGTGTTGCGAAGACCATGGCGCGACAGCAGCAAGAAATAGAGCGTCAGCGCCAAGAACTGAGTGAAAGACAGGCGGAGATGGACCGTCGTCAGAGGGAGGCCATGGCAGCCCTCGAAGTCGCCCTCCAATTCGCTAGGAATCAGGCTGCACCTACCTCGCAGCCTGATCAACCCTCAAATGTGCCACCTCAAAGAGGTCCCAATCCTAGCCCTGCGCTTCAGCCAACAAGCCCCCAAAGGCCAGAGCACCCGCCAATGCCTCAGGATGATGTCCCACCTAGGGACCCTGAGGTGCAGCCTCCATCCCAGGCTGGTCAAAGCAATCCTCCGCATCCAAGGTAGAATAGGGCCACGCAGCAGCCCCGCAATCCTAGACGCCAGGGGGTGAAGAGCCGCACCCACCGAGCAGGGAACAGTGTCCTTCTGGCAACAGAAGGAACTAAGAGACAGGCTCTGCGGTCAGGGGCCCCCCACGACATGATAATGAATGAGGACCTACCGACCAGCGCATGCATCCCCCTAACACTCGGGAGGTTCTAGCCCGAGGAGGCAACCGAGGAGACAGTCGGTCTCACCATAGCCAATCGAGGTTCAGAGATGGCCATGGCTACAATGAGGCCGACTCAGGGGCAGGGAATGCCGGTCGGAGGAATGAGGAGAGAGGTGGAGGCAGAAGCCCACCGCTTAGACAAGACCAACAAGTGAGACGTAATGCTGGGGGGCAGCCCAGACAAAACAACGTCTTTAACCAGCTCGGAGCCAGCGAGCAACGGCGAAGAGACGACGACTTAAGGAATGTACTCAACGAACGCCGAGAACGGCACGACGAGTAAATTCCCCCGGCATAAGAGGCCCCGGCAATTCCTGAAGCTGTTCAGGCCCAGATAGATGCCCTGAACCAAGTAGTGCAACAGCTGGTCGGGGAAGAACGTCTCAAATCGAGTACGACAGGAGAAGGGGTACTCCTTTCGTCCAGAGGATTGCTATGGAAGAAACTCCCAGTAAGTTTAAAATGCCCACACTTCCGAACTTTGACGGGTATGATGATCTGGTATCTCATGTCAACAAATTTGAGATACAAATAGACATTTTGAAGGTGTCCGAAGACGCTCGGTGTAGGATCTTCCCTGCAACACTTTCTAATGATGCACAGGAGTGGTTCTTTAAGTTCCCCCCTGCAAGTATTGAATCTTGGGAGATGTTCGTAAAGGAGTTTTACGGACAATTCTATGCGGGTCATGTGCACCCAACTGAGGCAAATCAGCTGGTCGAGATACGCCAGCAAGAAGGAGAACCACTGAAAGACTACGTCCAGCGTTTCATGCGAGCTGCGGATAGGGCCAAAACAGTGGGAGACAAAGGCAAAATGATGGCCCTAACTGCAGGAGTTAGGCGCCGTACGCCTCTGTGGAGTAGCCTCCGAAAACATGGGGTTAAAACTACCCAAGAATTTTTGGATCGAGCTGATCGATACATCAAGCTCGAAGATGTGATTGCCAGCAAGGGAAAGACCCCAAATAAAGATAAGGGGACTGAAGACCGCGCCAAAGAAGCCAATGGGTCAAAGTCCAATGGCAACGACAACGGCAAAAGCAATGGGAATGGTAACGGAAAGAATGGGTGGAAGAGGCCCCATAACGAACCCTCCACTTCTGAGAGCAAGCGCGCTAAGGGCAACCGTTATGAGCCACGGTTCACCAACTACACTGCCCTTGTCGAGTCTCGAGCAGAGGTGTATCAGGCCACAAGTTCCAGTGTGCCTTACAAAAGACCCGCTGCCATTCGAAAGGATATTTCGAAAAGGGATACCACCAAGTTCTGTCGTTTTCACAACGACTACGGATACAATACAAATGAGTGTAACCAGCTGAAGGATGAAATCGAGTTCCTTATTAGACAAGGACACTTGAGAAGATACGTGCGGGCCTTGGGAACTTCCCAATGAGAGGCTCCAGGTGGCAACGAGCAGGCGCCTATGCGCCAATGCTCGCCACCTTTACAGCCTGACCCCATGGCTGGCACGATATGCTCGGACCCTATGCCAGGACCAAGACATCAAGATGATGACTGTGGAGGACCGGGCATCAAAGAAGGCTCGGACAGAGGACGGTGAAATAACCTTCTCTGATTGCGATGCCCAGCACGTCCGGTTCCCACATTTCGATCCGCTGGTCATGGATGTTCAAATTTCCAACATGATGGTGAAAAGAGTGTTGATCGATACAGGAAGTTCAGTTAACATCCTGTATAAATCTTTGCTGGAACAAATGAAGTTGTCCGTCAAGGACTTGGAGCCCTACAACCAAACAATTTATGGTTTCTTTGGCGAGGGACTTGCTCTAACAGGGTCAATCAGGCTTCCAGTAACAGCAGGTACAACGCCCGCTACCAGGACATTACTCACTACTTTCATAGTAGTCGATTGTCCTTCGGCCGACAATGCTGTAATTGGAAGATCCATATTGGTTGACCTTCGGGCCGTCACCTCTATATGGCACCTGGCCATGAAATTTCCAACAGACGCAGGGGTAGGACGCGTGTTGGGAAACCAGAGGGAAGCAAGGGAGTGCTACAATGCCTCAATCACTAAGGCCAAGAAGGGTATGTCGAGGAGTGCTCCCCCAGAAAAGTTGCAGATGCCATTGATGTACAAGCCCAATCAGGTGATGAAGTCACCAAATAAGGTGTTGCCCAAAGTGAGGATAGAGACTTGGATCCTCGCTTTGGGGATTTTGAAGAAGATGTAGGACTTATCGAGGACCTTGAGGAGGTCCAACTTGACAAAGAGTTTCCGACCAGAGTTGTAAAGGTCGGCAAAAATTTAGATGCAACAACAAAACACGCACTGGTGGAATTTTTGAGGAAGAACCAGGAAGTTTTCACCTGGTCACATAAAGACATGGCTGGGATAGATCCTGCAGTAATCAGCCATGTCCTGAACGTCGACCAAAGCTTTCCACCCATGTAACAGAAAAGAAGGCTGCTCGATAAAGATAGATCAAAAACCTTGAAAGAGGAAGTTGAAAAACTAAAGGAGAATGGGTTCATCAGGGTGGCATTTTATCAATCGTGGGTCTTTAATCCAGTACTAGTTCCCAAGCCGAATGGTAAATGGCGAACTTGTGTGGATTTCACAGACCTTAATAAAGCCTGCCCTAAAGATTGCTTCCCACTCCCAAGGATCGACCAGCTGGTCGATGTAACTGCATGACATGAGATCCTTTCTTTCATGGATGCATACTCGGGATACAATTAGATTAGTATGCATCCCCCTGATGAGGATCACACTAGCTTTCGGACCGATACAGGGATATACTGTTACAAATTAATGCCCTTCGGACTGAAAAATGCTGGTGCGACTTACCAGCGACTGGTTAACCACATGTTTAAGGAGTTAATCAGAGTAAACATGGAGGTGTACGTCGATGAGATGCTGGTAAAGTAAAAAAAGGCAGAAGGACATGTGGATGATCTGCAAGAGTGTTTCAATGTTTTGAATAAATATCATATGAAACTAAATCCTCTCAAGTGTTCTTTCAGAGTAGGATCAGGGAATTTCTTGGGGTTCATCGTTAATTCGAGAGGAATCGAGGCTAATCCCGAAAAAGATCAAGGCCCTGATCGATATGAAATCGCCAGTAAAGATAAAAAATGTGCAAAGTTTGACTAGAAGAATTGTCGTGCTCAGTAGATTTATTTCAAAGTCGACAGATAAGTGCGTCCCTTTCTTTAATCTACTTAGGGGCAACAAGAAGTTCGAGTGGACTGAAGACTACGAACAGGCTTTCCAAGCCTTAAAAGCCCACATGGTGCAGCCTCTCGTCTTATCAAAGCCTATAGATGAGGAAACTATGTTCATATACCTGGCGATCACCGAAGATGCTGCTAGTGCGGTGTTAGTGAGAGAAGAAGAAGGCGTACAAAAGGCGGTGTATTATGTGAGCAAGAGGTTAATCAAAGTCGAGTTGAGATATCCTCCCATCGAAAAATTAGCCTATTGCCTAATTTTGGCCTCAAGGAAGTTACGACCTTACTTCTAAGCCCATCCAATCACAGTCTTGACTGATCAGCCCCTTCGACAAGTTTTGCAAAAGCCAGAGGCTGCTGGTCGTTTGTTGAAATGGGCAGTTGAACTCGGGCAGTTCGATATCACATACTCACCGCGAGTAGCAATAAAAGGACAAGTCTTGGCTGATTTCATTGCTGAATTCACTGAACTCCCCGACATCGAGCAGGGTGAAAAGCCTAGTGCGCCTGAGCCTCAAGTTGAAGCTCCTTCATGGAAGCTATTCACGGATGGATCATCCAGCGAATCTCACGCAAGAGCAGGAGTGATATTGATAACGCCGGAAGGGCATCGATTTCACTGCGCAATTAGGTTGGATTTCACCGCTTCAAAAAATGAAGCTGAGTATGAAGCCCTACTCGCTGGGTTAAGGTTAGCCAAAGACATGAACATTAAAGTGCTGGATATTTACAGTGATTCACGGCTGGTAGTGAATCAAGTCCTAGGGGAGTATCAAGCACGAGGTCTGAAAATGGTGGCCTATCTGAACAAAACCAAAGATCTGTTGGCTCAATTTGAAAAATATACCCTCCAAAAAATACCTCGAGATCAAAATTCAAACGCAGATGCCTTAGCCAAACTCGCGAGTGCAAAGGATGCTGACACTTTAAATATAGTGCCAGTTGAACAGTTGCGTGAGCCAAGCATACGAGCAGACAAAACCAATATGGAGGTCCGGTTAGCAGATACATGGATGGCACCATACCTGGAGTTTCTCATGAGCGGTATACTACCGGCGGATAGAAACAAAGCCAGGACCCTTCAAAGACAGGCTGCTAGGTATATACTGATCGATGGTGTTCTTTACCGAAGAGGATACTCAATGTCACTGCTCAGGTGTGTTACACTAGAAAAGGCTAAAGAACTGATGAAGGAAGTACATGAAAGCTTCTGTGGAGACCATGCTGGGGGGCAGAGCTTATCAAAGAAGATTCTAAGGCAAGGTTATTTCTGGCCAACAATGAACGAAGACTCGATGGAGTTTGTGCGAAAATGTGATAAGTGTCAGAGATTTTCCAAGATCCCACGGGCACCTCCTAATGAGTTAAAGCAAATGTAAAGTCCATGGCCCTTCGCAGTATGGGGTATAGATTTAATCGGGTCCTTGCCCACAGGAATAGGTGGAGTGAAATACGCAGTTGTGGCGGTTGACTACTTCACCAAATGGGCCGAGGCCGAGCCACTCGCAACCATAACGACAAAGAAGGTACTTGATTTTGTTATCAAGAACATTGTTTGTTGATATGGATTGCCAAGAAAGATTGTCTCGGACAATGGCACCCAGTTTGAGAGTGACATGTTCACAGATTTCTGCGAAAGGCATGGCATAATCAAGAGCTTTTCTTCAGTTGCTCATCCGCAAGCAAACGGGCAAGTCGAAGCAGTAAATAAGACATTGAAGGATACTCTGAAGAAAAGGCTCGAGGAAGCTAAAGGAGCATGGCCAGAACAGCTTCCTGAAGTACTCTGGTCATAAAGAACTTCTCACCGAACATCAACAGGTCATACCCCATTTTCCTTGGCATATGGGTATGAAGCTATGTTGCCTATCGAGTTAGATCCGCCCTCGCATCGAAGAATCACATACGACCAAGGCCAAAATAGCCAACTGTTGATGGAGTCCCTAGACCAGATCGAGGAGAAACGGGAAAAAGCCTAACTCCGACTAGCTGCGTACCAACAAAAAGTCGCTCGGTATTTTAACTCTAAAGTAAAAGAAAGAAAGTTCAACGTCAGAGACTTAGTGCTTCGAATAGTTTTCTTAAACACTCGCGACCCAGCTGCTGGAGTACTCAGACCAAACTAGGAAGGACCTTACCAGATTGAAGAAGTCCTTCATCAAGGCACCTATAAACTTGCACGCTTAAATGGAGATCTTGTTCTGCGTTATTGGAATGGAGAACACCTATGCAAGTACTATCAATAAACAGTCCTTCTTAAAGGACTGGCTTATATTAATTTTTACTTTTTACAAGTTTTGGAAAAGGGTTAGTCATGTTATATGGCTAATCGCTTATAAGTGTAAGATCTTTCAAATATCACTCGTAAAGACACGTTTAGTCCATTTGAATACGAGAATTATAAGGGGTTGTGCGCAGCCAGTCATTCTTGCCAAACTTTGTAATCTTTTACTAGTATTTTTTCATTACGTGTGTTGTTTTGTTGTATTATAAGTTCTACATTTTATACTGAGCAGTAATGTTCGTACAGGTTTTGGTAAAGGCAAGTGACCAAGGACCTAAAGCTCCTCAGTCACTTGGGGGGCATATAAGGTACATCGATAGCAAAGCATACCAAGAGGTATGTAAACACACGAACAAAATAAGTGAAAGCATACTACGGTACTTAGAGTATTTTTCAAAATTTATATTTTGAAAAATCAAGCCAAAGTACTATGCTAGGTTCGGTCATGCGAACAGATGTTATAATAAAGCAAAAATATTATAATGTCATTGGAATCCTTTTACACCGCGAGCAGTACTGCTCGGATGTAACTGTTCAAGTAAAAGTAAAATAGCTGCCCTTGCAGCAATAAAAAAATTGTCTTTACATCACAACCCATGGGTCGTGTAGTTGAGATAAACAAAAGAAAAAAAAAAGAATTAAGGAGCTGGAGGGTCTTGAGGAACGCCTTGGTCGATGGTTGGACCAGCTTCAGCGTCTGCGCCATCTATCCCTGCTGCCAGGGAAATCTTTGGGGAAGCAGGCACTTCAGCCTTCTCTTCTTCTTCCAGACGAATGGCACACTGCGTCATTAAAGTCCTCCTCAAGCGTTCAGACAGATAGTTGAAGTTGGCCTCCCGGTTGTGCTTCCAGAACTCGTAGAAGCAAAGATGAGTGGCTTCCTTGTACTTCTCCAATTTCTTGGCTCCAACCTCCTCAAGCTCCTGCACTCGTTTTCCGAGTTCCTCCGCCTCCTGCCTGCTGGCGATCAGGTCAAGCTCGAGCTGTACAGCTTCTTGATAGTTGAGATTGGCACTTTCCCTGAACTTTTCCCTAGATTCGTTGGATTTCTTCAGGGTGTCCCGAGCTTCCAGCAGCTCCTTGGTCAGAGTAGCTTTGTCCTCGAGCAGTTCATCTTTCTGCTTGGATAGCTCCGTCTTCTCCGCAAGCAACTCACCATTCTGTTTGGTAAGCTCGTTGTTTGTAGCTTCAAGTGCTTTCTTGGCCTCGGAAAGCCTGGCGTCGAAGTTCATGCCCCAAGACACCAACGCCCCAGCACGGTGCCAGCCAGCGGTTATGGTCAGCAGTCCCTGAAGTCAAACAGAAAAAGATAAAGTAAAGGCAGGGAATCGAAAATAAATGTTACATCAGTAGGAGTTGACTTACGCTAACTATCTTGTTCAGCCCTCTATTGAGAACTTGATCAGCTTCCATAGAGGAAGTTTCAGTGATAGCTGCCTGGCTGCGTTTATGCTTGGAGAGCTTGTATATTCTCTCCCTGGCAGAACTGACCACGAGGCTGGGCAGGGAGCCTTCGGGCTGAGTGTGCAAGGTTTGGCTGGGAGCCTTCGGAGAAGGCTGCTAGTCAGCGTGATTTGAGGTCGGCTGCTCGAGAGGCGATGGAGGTGGTGAGTTCTCCTTCGAAGGGGCTGTGGCCGAAGGGTTGTCAGTTTGGGCCTTCTTTGAGGTAGTCTTACTGCTCTCCCCTCGGGCCCTCTTGCTGTCCTTCTTTTGCCCAGAAGAGGTGGCAGCAGCCTTGTAGTGCTCGAACACGTCCTCAGAGTCAATATCTTCACAAAGGAAACAACGCGAGCAGTAAGACAAGATGGTCACACAGGGCCAAAAAATGAAAGATAAAATATTACAAGTAAAGTACCCACTCTACAACTATTGGTCGATACATTATTTACTAAACTACTTACTGCCTGGAAGAAATCTGAATTTAAGATGGGAGCATTCTTAAAGTTGCCATCCCCGTCAAGCAGATGACAGGGAATCGGCAAATTATTTAAAAGCAAAATTACTATGCCATTATCATCCGACGAGTCGTCAGAGCGTTCGGTAGGCTCGGCAGCCTTCTGCTTTCCTTTTCCTTTGGGAGCCGGGGGACTCTCTGCTCGAGGAGTGCTAGCAGGTTCCCTGATTGTGACCCCAGTTGGTCTCCTCCGCAGAGGAGATGCCTGAGGTTGCTGCTCAGGTTCATCTTCGGCGCGAGCACTCCCCGATAAAGGCCCCCTCGTCTCAGATTGGGGGGCCCAAAGGCTGGCCAACCTAAGGTTAGCCTCAGTAACCAGGGTCTTGACACTGTTTTCAGCATCTGGCATGCCAGCTAAGAGTGCCGCCCTCGACACCATCCCTGGAGTTGGGTTTGGTCGCAGCCACGGGCCTGGAATACGTCAAAGGTTTAAAATACTATGGAGGAAAATACCAAGTGAAGAATTCAGCTACTAATAAGAAGGTTTTACCTCCATGAGCGAAGGCCAGATTGTCCGCGACAAGGTCAGACGTAAGGAAGTACTCCTGGTGGTACCTCCCCATGTTTGATATGTAGGTTGTGTCTATCAGGAAAGTGTGCCCAGTCTCCTGATGACAAAGATTGAAGAACCTCGTGCCTTCTTGGTTGGGGTTAGAATTGAGGTCGAACAGGTAGTTGACCTCATGTGGTGACGGCACAGGCCATTTTTTCTGGCTATACAGGATATAGACTGCAGCGAGCATTCTATATCCTTTTGGGGTAATTTGGAAGGGGTCAACTCCAAAATAGTTGGCCACCCCCTGAAAGAAAGCATGAAGAGGCAAAGTGGCTCCTACCTCAATATGAAATCACGACCAGGCGCTGTAGGCTCCTCCAGGCAGATTAGCCCTTTGGTCTGGGTTAGGTTTGACTAGGGTCACCCCTATCAGATTGTATTTGTTTAAGTAATTGGCGATCATTCTGATCGTCACCTTACTTTCAGAGACTATATGCCACTCAACGTCCGGCTGAGTAGCGTGTCGGGGGCGAGCATGCCTTTGCACATTTGGATCGGGAGTATTTTCGTCTCGACCACTAATCGAGGGAGCATCAGCAGTAGGCTGATGAGAAGTGTTGGGAGTTTTTCTTTTTCGAGCTTTGGTTTTGGTACGAGCCATATTTTGAGTCAAAACTGGGGAAGTGTTTAGGTTAATGCGAGAAAAAGGAATATTAGGGATCAATATCGAGGGTTGTTCTTTGTCCTCGAGGAGTTGAGCTAGCAGATCATCATCGATGGGTCTTTCTCCTCTCCACGGGTCTTGCATATGAACTGCAAACAGACAAAGGAAGAGATAAGACGCACAGTTTGAGAGCTTATGTTGAAATTTGGAATAACATTTCTCGCGTCTATCAACCAGCAGCATTCTAACCGAAACACTAAGTTTTGTGCTAGCAATTTGAAAAACGGATCAAAAAGTGAAAGTAAAAAGTTTTCTGAAAAGAAGCTTTTTCAACTCCAAAGGCGGAAAAACTCAGTTTTTCAACTAGCCTAAAAATCAAACTTTTACGTCGATTTTACGCCCTAAACCTATGATCTTGACTATCAAACTAATTCCTAACTTATATAGAGCAAAAGTACACTACCCTATCAAGCATCAATGACATATACAGAATCCTCACAAATTTATACTCAAGAACGCAAAGAATTTCAGAGCATAGAAGCAGTATGCATGGCATCTCGAAGAGTTTAAAAGACGAAGAAATTTACATGGATGAAGGTTGGAGATTCTGAAACGGGACGACTTTGGGCTTGCAAACAAAGAACCCTTGAGCAAAGTGACGGGAGACCTTCGAAGTTCTGAGTTTTGGGATGGAGTTCTTGGCAGAAAATGGTGAGTAAAAGGGTAAAAGGCGAATAAGAGGGTTACTTATAGAAGTCGAGGTATGACAAAAAGTAGTAATCATGAATTCCCTTTTTCGAAGCATGGGGGAGTGTAACAGCTGTCAGAGTGGTTTCTTGAAAACTGAAAAGGCTTGATTAGACGTGATTAGGTCACGGTTTTCAAAAACGCACGAGGGCTCTGACAGATTTCGTGGGGCATATGAAAGGTTGTTTTCCTAAGTTTACTTATTGCTGGTAGCAATAAATAAACTTGGGGGGCAAATGTTATCCAAAGAATAGGCGTGGATGACGTGGCAGACATTTTTGACACGTAGCTGACACCTGGCAGAGGTCCTGTTCGACTATCGACCAAGGAGATTCCCCTGACATAACATGTGGATTTTATATACGACCAGCTTGGTCGTATGCTCCATATATTTTGAGAAGATCTTATGCAATTGTAATCATATCCGAGATTATCTCCCATAATTCCTGAGTATCTGATTATTTAGGAAAGAATATCTGTAACAAATTTATGTAATCCTCCTTGAGCCTATAAATAGAGAAGAAATAGCTCAAGGGAAGGGGATCTCTCTTTCTCTTGGGAACTCTTGGTTAATTCTGAGTTTATTCTTTATAAGAGAATTATAGCTATTATCTTTCGATTGTATTATTCTTCCCCCTAAGGCTTGTGAAACTCGAAGAACCCTAGTTCTTTGATCACTCCTTTGAGAATCAACATCAATAATAGCTTAAGTGGACGTACGTCATTACCAATTCGTGGGGCCGAACCACTATAATTTACTGTGTCGCTTACTGTTCTTTCCATTAGATATATTTCAATACCTTCTATCACATCAAGAATTTGACTCCGTGTCAGTTGACCAAAACAAGGGTCAACAACCTTGTCTATGGAAATTTCGAAATTTTCTCCACCTCTACTAATCCTTGCTAGCTCCCAATCTTCCCAAGAAAGCCTGAATTCCACAATGATTTTCCTTGCTAGCTCCTACTCTTCACTTGTTGTTTTAACTCCCAAAACCCCTCCAAAGAGGTAACCAAGAGAAGAAAATAGAGGGAGAGACACGTGAATGAGTTAGAGGGCTTAGACTTTGGCTAACATGACTCAGCCCAAAGGTCAAAATGATCAGTTTACCCTCACCCAAGCCATGGCTCCTTTGTCTAAACCAAGGGTATTGGCCTTTTCCCGAGATTCCCACTAATCTATAATAACATTCTAATTTCCAAATTAATTCCTATATTCCCAAATGATCACTAAAAAATTCCCATTACCCGATAACTCTTATAAAAATGTGCTAAATTACTAAAATACCCTTAGGCTCACCCCAAGTCGGATATTTAATCTTGTTGTCCGCTAACTTGCTCACTAGGATCGTTTGATGTCGAGTAACCCAAATATATCCACATAATAATGTGGTCTCAATCAAAAATCACGTATATTTACAAATATACCCTCAACGGGATAAAATTACAAAAATACCCTTCTAATAAGAAACAGGCCTTGGGCCCACATGCATATTTAATACACTTAAACATGCATAAATAGCTATATCATAATATAACTCATGTAATCATGCATATAATCATAAACATGCACATAATATCCATTTATGCCCTCCCAACACACTAATCAAGGTACTAAGTTGATTAGCAAATTTGGGATGTTACAATACCAGTCGAGTTAACCCCCCCCCCCCCCCCCCAATTGCATCGAAGAAGTACGTATTACCAAAATAAAAATAATCAATTGCTTGTTGACTCTCTTGACCTATCGATGAACGAAGAGAACAATCACAACTGCTTACCAGCAAAAATGTGCTCGATATTTTAACTCTCGGGTCAAAGACAGGAAGTTTGCAATAGGAGATTTGGTCTTGCGACAAGTGTTATGGAACTCATGGGATCCTACATCAGGAGTTTTGGGGCATAATTGGGAAGGACCATACCAGATTGCAGTTGTTTTACAGTCCGACACGTACAAACTAGCTCGATTAAACAGTTAACTGGTCGCAAGATACTAGAATGGCGAACATCTTCACAAGTACTATCAATAATTTATTGTTTAAAATTTTAATATAACGCTGGTTGCAAGGCACATTTTTTCCCAATTTCGTAGTACTAGTATGTTCTTAGAATTTTTTTTGTATTGGTTGTAAAGGCATGATTTTGCCCATTTTTGTAGCCTCCAATCATTTTTCAAACTATTTATCATTTGAGCGTAAGGCACAATTTTGCCCATTTTTACACGACCAGTTATTAATAAGATTCATTTCCATTTGTTTCTTTAAAAAACATTGGTTGCTCGCACAATTTAGTTCATTTGAATACGAGTTATTTACAAGGGAGTGTGCTCGACACATTCACATTTTGCCAAAATTATTGTTATTTTAAAAAGTATTTCTTAACATGTAAGATTTATTTTAAGTATACTGCCTTCTGTAATTTTTGCGAATAGCATAATTAGTTAAAACAGGTCTAGATATTTGGCAAGTGACCAAGAACTTTAACCTCCTCAATCACTTGGGGGTCATATAAAGTATACATAGTCACACATAAGCAAAAGAGTAAAAAGAACAACTGCGTAGTGCGTATAATTTTTTTAAAACAATTTATAAAGTATTGTGCTTTGCTCGTTAAGTTGAATAGGGAAATTAAAAGCTTTGTTCGTTAAATCGTGCAAGGAAATTAGAAACTATATATGAAAATTAAAGTTATATCTAGTTAAAATTAAACGAGCAGCATAGTGTAATAGTATGCACACAACATATAACTAGTATCCGAGATTAAAAGTTGCTCGGATATCCATTGTCTTTACACCACAAACATGATTGCTCGAGTGTTTTGATGTTAAAAAATGAAAGAGTAAAAAGAAGCAGCATCATTGCCGATCAACGACATCCTCCTCGACCACTTCCTGGCCGCCATCCGATTTTAAAGAGATTTTTGACTCAGGATTTCTTGGGACAGCAACCTCGCCAGTCTCGCGAGCTATACACTTTGCAATCTCATTTTTTCGGAGCTCAGCAAGAAGGTACGAAAAGTTTTTCTCTGTATTATTCTTCCAAAACATGAAGAAACAATTAAAGGAAGTATTTCTGAACCTGGTCATGTCCGAGGAATACTTCTTCTTTTGTTGAGAATTCTCCTCTTCAAGTCCTTGTATATGTTCCTCGTTTTCCTTCAACTTTTGCTCCCGATCAGCGAAGAGGCAGGCGTGCTTATTCTCCTTCTCCTGGAGTGCTTGAATTTCCTTGATCTTCTGCTCGACCTTGTTATTTTTGTCAAGCAACTCTTTCTCTATCTGCTCCTCCATTGAGGCTTTGGAGTATAGCTGTGGAGGTGCTTGGGTCGACTGTCAAACAAGTAGGAGAGTTGCTCACAGGTGGAGGTGTTTGGCTGGTCGGAGGAGCTATTGGAGCTGGAGGATCATTTGGCTTAGATTGTTTACCCGAAGGTTTTTCCCTGCTCGACCCAACATTAGTAGCCCTCCTTTTTGATGAAGGCTTCTTGGTCGAGGCAGATGCATAAAGGTCAAAGCGTCAAAGTTCGACATGGTTGCAAACAATAGCAAACATGTTACAAAAGAAATTAGGAAAAAATGCATCAAAGGCTTATGAAGATCGAGCAAAATAATTAAAAAGTGAGTTTGGTACTGAAGTCTACACCATTTTCTAAGAAGCGGCTTAAAAAATAAGTACTATTTGACCCGAAGAGATTTTCCTGGAAAGGATTAAAATCATTTACTTCCCTTTCGAGCTGATCAGAAAGGGAAAAGGGTGAGTTGAAATATGTTGATTTACAAAAATATGAATATTTAACTTTTCCACTTTATTATGACTTTTTTAATTTGGAAGTTCATAATTATGAGATTTTCTTTCCAATATTTTTGAAAAAAATATATAATTATATCATATTTCTAATGATATTATGTTTTCTTTGATTTTGAGAATAATTTTGTTATTTTTTCCTTCATTTTTGTTTATCATTTTTCCAGAAAAAATTCTTTCTTTTTTTTCCTTTCTTTTTTCTTCTTCTATTTTTTCATTTTTTCCTTCTCTTTTTTCTGTCATTTTTTCCCTTCATCTTTTTTTTTTCTTTCCATTTTTACATTTCTCTTCCTTCATTTTTTTTCATTCATTATTTTTCTTTTATCATTTTTTGTATTTATTTAGTTTTCTTTCCTCCATTCTTAATAAAATCTTTATATATATATATATATTCAGTTTCCTTTCCTCCTTTTTTTCTTTCTTTTTCCTTGTATTTTTTTCATCTTTTTCCTTATATTTTTTTCCTTTCATTTTTTTCTTCTTTTTGTACTTAATCTTTTCTCCTTCCATTTTTTTTCTTTTTTTTTTCACATATACTTTAATATTACATAATTATTTTACCATTATGTTATCAATTATAATTTATTATTGTACTTTTTTTAGTGTTTTTTCTACTATATGTAGAAAACTTCAAATCAAAATTTTCAGCATTTTCTTTTTAAAGTTACCCTAATATGAACATCCAAATTTTGAATGAAAAAATAGATATTAAAACGTGAATGGATAACAAGTTACCCTGATGAGAATATTCAAATCTGGAAAAAAAATTGATATGAAAACGTAAATAGGTAACCAGTTACCATAGTGAATGAGTAACGAGCAACCGTGATAAGAAAATCCAAATTTGGAAAAAAAAATACGAAAACGTGAATGGGTAACCAGTTACCCTTGTAAGAACATCTAAATATGGAAAAAAAATTAAATATGAAAACTTGAATGGGTAACCAGTAATCCTGATAGGAACATCCAAATTTGGAAAGAAAAAAAATATATATGAAAAAGTGAATGAGTAACTAGTTACCTTGATGAGAACATCCAAATATGAAATATATATATATATGTAAATGTGAAGATAATCAGTTACTAAACCCAGAAAAAGAAAAAAAAATAGCCACGGTCTTTAAAAAAACGTAGAACAAAAAGCTAGAACAAAAAGAATGATTTGATTTTTTTTAATATAGTAAAAAATGATAATAAGTAATGAAATAATTTTAGTTAAAGATGAGACGACTAAATAGGAGGCTCTCTCTAAAATGGTTCGACAAAAGGAGGAGAAAGAAGGCGTCACAAAGAAGAGAAGTTGAAGAGAAGAAAACTGAAAATGGTAAAGTGATATAAAGATTAAACAATATAAAAATAATAAAATAGATTAAGTTCCCTTTTTAAAATACTAAACTAATATTGTATAATAAAACTGATATAAAAATAATCAAATAAAAACAGGTAATATATTTGCACCCCAAAATTTGATTAAGACACCCCTTTTTTTTATTTAAAATTAATATATAATATATATATATTCAACTTATTCTCAAATCTTTCTAATTTTTTTCCATTTTCATATTCTAAATAATACGTGTTTACCGAGTTTTTCGGAAACGGATACGAACGGAATAATAAAAATATAAGAACTGTAGAAGTGCAGAAATGTAAATAAACAAACAGTGTTTTTACGTGGTTCAGGCGTTAACAAGCCCTAGTCCACGAGTCGATGTTATTATACTTGTAGAGAATTACAGTTAAACAGCTGGTGTACAAGAACCTCACAACCTCACAGTGTTTCTCTCGGGTTCTCTTGGAGAAGATGAAGCTAGAGAGATTTTAGCAGAGTTCTTGCTATGTGATCTGTTGGCCGTCCCTCCTATCGTAAAATGAGGGGGTCTTTATAGCTAGGGTTTTTTATTAGGGTTTTACTCTGTCCCCTTAATCTTAATTACACCAGCCATAAATAGGGGATACAATTACTATAGTAGCATGGCTACAAGACTCTACGCAGGTATAATTACATGAAAGTATGGGAAATAGAAAAAGGCAGCCGTCACTTCCAGGCAGTCAGCGGAACAGTAGGCGAAAAGGTACCCTTAGGCGTGCTGGGATGTGTGCGGCCTTGACCTGTCAGGCGGGATCCTGTGTCAGGTGAATATCATCCCAACTATGCCTCCTCCGTGACTCGACCACTTGGTCTTCTTCCGTGCGAAGCACGAAACCGTATCTGCGAAGATAACCTGAAAAGCTTCTCCTGGAAGGACCTTCCCCGAAGGAAATCCCTTCGGGAGTCCGGGAGAATCGACGAACTTCCGGGTTACGGCTGCTTGAAAGCGTGTGCTAGACACTGAACGGGAGAGGCGAAGCCTTCCTGTCCATTCGCGACCCCTGGTCACCCTCCGTGAAGGACTGTGATAATTCTGCTTCCCGAAGGCTATCCATCTAAACGCTATCCGGAAATCTGGATAACAATACGTATACATAATATATATTTTAAATATTCAAATAAAAAAAATTAAAACAAAAAATATATTAAAACTTGTTAAAGTAAGATTTTGTTTCTAAAAAATTATACATTATTTTAAATAAAATTATGAAAACAAGTTGAATAAAATTATTGAAATTAACAAAAATAAGAAATTAAAAAATGTAAAAAAAATACAGAGAAAAAAATGTGAAAATGGTTTTTAAATTTTATTTTATTTAATTAATGGGGTTTCTATATGTATATTCTTGAGGTGGAAATAAAATTAACTAATAAAAAATACTAAAATGACTAAAATAACATCCTAATTTAAATAAACTTAGTTAAAAGTAAAACTACGGTATAAACTAACTTTTATACAAAAATATAGAAAACTAAATTCATAAATTTGAAAATTCTTTAAAAAAAATCCATAAAATAAGTTTTTTTTTGTTTAAAAAAAAAAGCCATATTTTTGTAAACATGATTAAAAAAAAAGCCTTAAAACATGTAATTTCCTCATAAAAATTTAACTTAAGCACAATTTTGATCAACTTTATTATCAAATATAATTAAAATGGCCTTATTTTAACTAGATAATTTTTAAAAAATTAATAATTTTGTATACATTAAAATCCAAATTTAAAAAAAAAGAATAATGTAATATTTTTAATTAATGGAAAACCTATTTTTACTTTGATTTTAATTAATTGAAATAATAATAACTTTTAAGGGTTTAGGTTCTTAAATAATTAAAACTATTTGATTTTTTATTTTTAAATTTAAATTTAAATTTTTAGAAATTAATATTTCAAGTTGATTCTTTTTAATGCGAAAAAATATTTTATTATTAAATAGAGATATTTTGATCATTTAAAAAATAATTTAACTAAAATAATGTTTTTATAGTGATTTTTCAAATATTAAATTAAGCTTTATTTTTGTATCGACTCGTTAACATGTATAATAAACATGTTGTTTTCTTATCAACCAACTTAATCCATTTACGACTCATCTAATTAGTTTAACTAAATATTTAATTTTAAAATATACTTTTTTATTTTATACTAAATTAAATTTTGAAAAAAAATCCTGAAATAACTCTTTTTTTTATAATGAAGTATTGTATTGTAGATTTTATAATATATCATGTAATTATAAATAATCATGTAAATTTCGTGTATATGTAATATAACATGTTTAATCGTCTGTTAAATGCGTCAATCTTGTGTCTAGGTCACACGACTCATTTGTTAAATGTGTCATGTGATGTACTAACTAAATGTATCAACACAAACATGACACATCAACACAAATTACCAGCTCTCTGATTTTGTACAGTAAAACTCCATAAAATTTTATTCTATATTAAAATAACTTTTATGTAGTCATAAAATATTTTTGTCTCAACTTGGAGCCATTTATAAATAAAAATAAGCATCACAATCTAATAAATCATTTTTGTCTAATGTTATGAAAATTTTATCCATTTTACATAAAAATGTTTAAAATATCATAGAATATTTATCTAAACTTATTTTAGATAATGATTTATTATTTGAGTTATCAAATTTTTAAGGGCATGTTCGGTAATTATTATTTACATTTATTTTTTGTTTATTTGATTAAAAATTTAAAAACAAAATGGAAAAGTTTGTTGGGTAATTGCATTTTATGTTTTACTTTTTTAAATTTTAAATACAATATTCAAAATTTTGAAAACAATTTTTTAAACACTTTTCTTCTTTCTCCTTCATCATGCAATCATGGCAATCAACCTTGTTAAATTCACGAAGAGATTTCCCTCGTCGTCGAGGAGGGTGAGATTAGAGAGAAAACTAATGAGAAAGTTTCGATTCCATTGGAGACAATAGGGCACAAGTTTCTCCATCTAGCGAGCTAATTTTAAAACCCAATAATATATCCTTCCTTATATCATTCGTCTACATTTACCCCCAATGATTATAAAATTTACTTCCATTAATACCCCTTTATCCAATGGGAATTTTCACTTTATATGCATATAGTATACCCAAATTAAAAAAAAATGACATGCACTATTCACTTTTCAATTTAGTGTCAATCATCCCCCACTTACCTAAAATAGCCCTATCATTTTTTCCCTCCCCAAATTCCCCCAAATCTTTCACTTTCTCTTTGTCACTTCTTTCTCTCTCTCTCTCTCTCTCTCTCTCTCTCGTGAAGCTCAGATGCAATACCACCTCCACCCTGACCCACCACCACTGAAGCATCTCCTCGGCAAAGAGATGGAGCACCTGATGATCAAACCACAAATCTACGAGACCCCACAAGGTAAGCACTTGAATGGTAATTCGTTTTTCAGCTTAAATGCATGTTTCCCTTTAAATTTTAGGAAAGATCTGAGAATGTCTGGTGTGGGTTTGTCAATCTGAAATCTGTGTATTTTTTGCTGGGTTTTTTGATATTTCTCAATGGGTTTGATGAGAGCTCGATCCAAGCTCGACAATAGGACCATTTTTGGAAAATCATAAGGTCAATAATGTTCGATAGTGGCTTGATATGACTGAGACATTAGAACTCGAGGGCTTGATATAAGCTTGATGCTAGCTTGATAGTAATTGGTTAGGCTCAATGGGGTCTATGGTATCTCAATGGGATTTGTAATGCCCTGGTTACTCCAAGACCATTACTGTGGACTTTAAACAGTGCTTAACTCGCTAAACGAATCATTTGGTTATAAACGTGCATCTTGATCAAAAGGAATTGATATATTTTATTCAAAACATAAAACTATACATGGGCCCATAAAAGTGTTTACAAAGTTATTTACCATCCAAAATGGTCATTACAGTGTAAAAATTATAACCCGCTGACCTAAGCGGCAAAAATAGGGTTAACCCCTAGTTCCTCTGAGAAACACCTTGGCCGTGGTGGTCAAGTGGCCGCATATGTACACATCTCCACCTAAGCTATGCACTCAAGGCTGAGTGAGCTTTTCTTTCCTTTTACCTGCACCACATAGCACCCGTGAGCCAAGGCTCAGCAAGAAAACTTATTACTGCATGTATGTAATATCAATAAATGATTCTGGTAATCATTCTGGGGCTTGCAGCCCTAATCAGATAATGAGTCACACTCTGGGGCTCTGCACCCTAATTAGATAGGTGACTAAAGAATCACATTTTGGATAGATGACTAATAAGTCTATCTCTAGGGATCTGCTCCCTGAATAGATGACTATTAAGTCTATCTCTGGGGCTATGTACCCAAGCCATGTGACGTTTCAGTCACCTGAGCCTTTTTGGCCCTGGCTCTAAGTAACTAGTCTTTAGACTAGACAAACACTTTTAGTTTTCTTCGAACTTGGGTCGGTCAATCATTTCATGTTCATGTTGATTAGATCTAATCATTTCAGCCTGTGTTAAACACATTAATGTCATTCTTGACTCTTTAGCCAATACCATACGACCAGTGCTCAATATCACCGCTGAACTTGACTAATAAGTCAGAGCTTCATGATCAATACTAGACACCATTGTCGTTCCTTGACTAATAAGTCAGTGCCATACAGATAAGCAAAGTTGATATGCATTTACTATGCAATCAATGTCAATATATAGAGCACTCAACATGCTTCATCAATAACCATACATGTCACATACTAAGTGCATTTTTCTTACTTTTAGTTCGAGCGTGAAATAATAAAAGAACGACCTTTGAGAACGATCGATCCTTAAGTTCCTTAGCGATCACCTAGTCATAACAAAATATGGAATTCCATCAATAAAAATAAATCAATAAAAGGTTCATGGTCTAAAACTTTGCTCCTGGGACCTCGAATCTTACTAAAATGGTTTGTAGATTCGATCCCGAGCCTTAAGAAATGAAAACCCACACTTAAAACCCTTGAAAACCCCTCGTGGCACAAAAGGAAGGGGCAAGATGCGACCTAGCCTAGTGAGTCGCGACGCGCCCCCAAGACAGAGAGCATCTATCTGGGATACTAGGGGCGGGCTGCGACTTGGCCTAGTGGGTCGCGGCGTGCCTGCTTAACAGAGCCCAGGGGAGGCTCTGGCTTGGGTCTAGGTCGAGACTTGCATGAACTCAGTCGCGACTTGACCCAGCGAACCCAGCTCTCCTGCCAATTTCTCAATTCAAACTAGCCCAAACCTTCATCAATTAAATCCCAAAATCTTAACCAAACATCAACACAACATATCCACCATTCAAACAAAAAAACCCAAGCTTTGAACCATTCAAAACCACACCAAATAACCACTTCAAAAATCAAACTCTCAAACCTTAAACTATCCTTAAAACAGAGCAAAACCAGAAACTAAGGCTGGAAATTTTACCATAAACACAGGTTTGAATCCCCTTCAATGGCTGATCACTAGCCTAAACCCTCAGGCTTTAATTCCCTAGCTTGAATCCTCGAGTTTGCTCCAAAAATCACAACCCAAGAGAGAGAGAAAGATGATCGTGAGAGAAGAAGAAAGAAGCTATGTTTTTGCCTTAAGCCTTAACCTTTGTACAACTTTCTAACTTAAGCATATCCTATGCTCAAAAGACCAAAATGGCCCTAAGTCCATTTAATCCTACACAGCCACCCAAGGGAAAAATAGTCATTTCCCACTTATCCCGCTAATAATTAACATCCTCCAAATTTCATTATCCTCAATACTCTCAAATAGTAATTCAATCATAACCCATTACCCGTTCATTCCCGGTAATGTAATAAGCATCAAATTACCTCCAGGCTCACCTCGAGCCCGGTAAATTACCACATTATGACCAAACCGCCAATTTAGATTCTATGATCATCTCATGCCGAATAGCTAGAACTTATCCACATAATAATCATGTCTCATCCATAAATCACCAACATGCACAAAAATATACAGATATGCCCTCAACAGGACAAATTACGAAAATGCCCTTCAAATGATGATTGGACCCACATGCATGCTATTATGTTCATATATTCCACGTAATCATGCATTTAATCACAAAATTACAAAATAAATCAATTATGGCCCTCCTGGCCCCCTAATCCAGGAATTAAACCACATTAGGGAATTTGGAACATTACAGGATTGATATAATGGGATTGATATAATGTGGCTCAATTGGCTTGATAGGAGCTCGATATATGCTTGATTGTTCTTACTTAAGGCAAATTCTGGTTTTTCTTGACGTTAGCTCAATAAAATCTTGATAGTGGCTCGATAGGGTTATGTCGTAGCTCGATGGTGGCTCGATGATAGTGTTTAACTCAGTCATCCTATGAAATTTTTTATTATTTTTGGCCGATTTTGTTTAACTTTCTTTTTTCTCATTAATTATTTTCACGTGTCGATGCAAACGGCGAAGTTGCTTATTCTATTTCAAGAACACTTTCCTGGTTGAGTCACATATATGGGTGGTAGTCATTTGGATACAATTAATAAGAGTGTGGATGCTCAATATTCAACGCCCTTAAAAGATCAAAGACGCACGCTAAGGTCCCATAAAGGCCTAAATAAATGCCTAAGTGAGTGTTAGAGCCACTGCCTCGCTCGACCGCACCCAGGCACGAGGCCGTGTCCATGCCGCCTCATCCACGCGAGGCCGTGTCCCTACCGCCTCGTCCATGCGAGGCCATGCCCGAGGCCCAGCCGCGAGGCCGTGTCCTTGCCGCCTCATCCACGCGAGGCCACGCCCGAGGCCCAGCCACGAGGCCGTGTCCCTATCGCCTCATCCCGAGGCCCAGCCGCGAGGCCGTGTCCCTGCCACCTCGTCCACGCGAGGCCACACCCGAGGCCCAATCGCGAGGTTGTGTCCTTGCCGCCTCATCCACACGAGGCCACACCCAAGGCCCAGCCGCGAGGCCGTGTCCCTGTCGCCTCGTCCATGCGAGGCCACGCCTGAGGCCTAGCCGCGAGGCCGTGTCCCTGCCGCCTCACCCATGCGAGGCCATGCTGCCTCGGCTGTGCAAGGCCCTCGTCATGGCCCAGCCGCAAGGTCGTACCACCCTCTCGGCATCTCGTGAAGGCCTCTCCCAAAGAGCTATGCGTGTGAGACAACCTCGCCCAATGGATCTCATCCCAAGGCCCCGCGTGCATAATGACAGTGGTCGAGGTGGCCCACAAGAGACAAAAAGAGTACGAACAAGGTACCTCAAAAGGGGTATGTACATGCCTGCTAGGATTAGGGGACGGGCCTGACACCTGTGCCCGACAAGTAGTGGTGGTTGGGAATGGTACGAAGAGTGGCTACACCCCCACCATGTCTCTGACACCCGTACAAAGTGAATGGTGGAGTTATGACCGGGTACAAAAGCTGTGGTGCTCCCATGGATTCTGACTGTGTACCAGAGCCGACACCACTACACCTGATACAACTCCCCTGATAGTGTACTTGTGCACAGATTGGTCCCCTGGACCACAATGTATCAGGGGCCATTAGAGCCCACTATAAAATGGACTCCACTTCCATTCGGGGGGGGGGGGGGGGGTTGGTTAATTTACTGTAGCAAGTGCACCATAGTGAATGAAAAATTGATTTCACCATTGTTCTTCTGCAATTGTTCTTAGAGTTGATACTTATATTTCTAAGGCTTTTCTATTGATAATCTTTATCCTGCGATTCTTTGCAACTAAACTTAGTTGACGAGTTCTCACCGTCAACAGTTTGGCGCCGTCTGTGGGAATCCAAGTACCAAGCTACTGTTCTACCATTATTTCCGGCAGGAGAAATACCGAGACGTTCAAAGCGACTCAGGGAGCCACGAGCGGTGGAGGTCCATCTTAGCGGAGTCCAGCTGAAGGCCTCCATGAATGACCCTCCACCACCCAGAGATGTAGAGCCCCCAAGGGACCCTGAAGTCACGAGGATGATAGAGAGGTCACGTCACCGGCCGTCCCGCCCGGAGAGAGTCTTCCAAGGGCACCGTTGGGAAATGCCAACGAGTTTCCGCCTCCTAAACCACCACAGGTACCGAACTTCGGCCGGCAGGACTCGGGCCCCTCAATGCATAGGCATGATAAGCATCCCCGGGTCCATTCCGTGAGCTCGAGTTCTAAATTTCAATTCTATGAAGAAGAAATACGTGAACTGCACCGTAAGAACAAAAGGCTGGAGACTACCCTGGAGAATATGCAAGAGGTGCTGAATGGCCTATTGCAAGGTAAGTCAGACGTGACCTTGCCCAAGAGAAAAGAGAAAGGTCGTGAGGGGGCAGAGACCACAGTTCCAGTAGACGATGGGAGGACCCGACACTCCACCAGCAACACCCCCCGAACGAAGCAACGTGAACATCCTGAGCCACCGAAGCAGGCCCAGAAACAAGAGCCGAAGACCAACGCGGCCCATCGCAGCGAGGACGAGGTCACCTCTAAGAGAGCACCCTCAGATTTACAGGAGGAGCTCAACAAAAAGAGGGCGGGTAAAAGGACCATGCCCCCTATGGCGCCTCGAGAGGGCAAAGGAAAGGGTGATCCTAACCCGTCCGCTTTAAAGGAATCCCTAAGTAAGAGAAGGCAGGATTTGGACACAGAAATGAGGAGCTTGCGGAGCAAGATCGTCACCACCTCTGGAGGTCAAATTTTTGAGGAGGAGTTCGACCACGAGTCGCCCTTCGTTAGGGAGATCCAAGCCATCAGGCTCCCTGCCAACTTTAAAGAGCCCCACATGACCCCCTACTAAGAAAGCACGGATCCAAAATACCATCGAGATACATTTAACGACTTGATGAAGCTGAGGGGAATTGGTAGCGGGGCAAGATGTCATTGCTTCGCCGTCACCTTAAAAGGACCTGCGTACAAGTGGTTCAAAAGACTTAGACCGGGGTCCATCAGGTCTTGGCAACAACTTTCTGATGAGCTCCTCCAGCAGCACCACGTCGTGCGCGACTACACGATGCCAGGCACCAGCCTCGCAAATGTGATGCAGGGAAAAAATGATAGCCTGAAGAGCTATATTCATAGGTTCAATATGGAGGCAACTAAAGTAGGGAGCCTGACCCGCTGAGAGCTGAAAATGGCCATCACAGCTGGAGTACGCCCATGAAGCAAGTTATGGGATAACATGCTCAAGAGGGAGGTCACAGACTTGGACCCAGAGATGGTCCAATACCCCCTTCATCTTCGTGGACCCAGAGATGGTCCACAGCAACTTGGGGTCTGAGACAGGGGACAACAATTTATGGTGGTTCAGATTCTCCATGGTGAATAGGCACACCGCCTTTTTCATAGTGGGGTCAGCGTTGAGGAACGTTCTCATGTCTCTCGCTTCTGACCCGACAACTGTGGGTTCGGCGAATTGCTCTGCGTAATACATGCCATGGTCGATATGAACGTAAGTCATGAAACAATAAGTTGTAAGAAAGTAAAAGAAAGAAAGTGATGCTGAGGGTACTTACTGAGAGTGGCCCGGAAGTCCTCGCGGATAGAGAGGGGGCCTTGCACGAAGAAAAAGTTATGCTTCCAGGACACCGGGTTGGACACCGAGCCCTCTATCAAAGAGGCCTCGTTGTTGGCTTTTTGTAAATAGTAAAAGCCCTTGGACTTGGGAAGGGGCATGAGGTTGTAGAGGAAATGCACCTCTATCGCCGTAGGAGCACGTTTAAACAGCTTCGTAAATGCAACGAAAAGGCAGCTTAAAGTCAGCCAGCCATTGGGAGCCAGCTGAAGCGGGGCAAGGTCGAAGTAGTTGAGGACCGCAAAAAAGAACGGGTGTAACAGGATGGTACCACCCGCCTTCAGGATGTGCTCGCTGAGGGCCACAAAGCCGGGCCTAAGGACTATCAGCCCGGCATGTCTCCTGAGGAACATATAACGCGTACTCCGGAGGGACGCGATAGTGATCCATGATGTCCCTCAGTTTGTTTTCGGACACACGCGACACCAGTTCGGTTGCCAGTAAAGGAGCATCGTTCGGTTCATTGGAAGCCACCTGTCGTCGTGCCCTCAGCATATCTGCAAAATCAAAAGAAAAATGTGAGGAAGAGACAGAACACTTGACCCTCCATTTTTTCTTCCTAGCAAGAGTCTTTCATCGAGGGAGCGACTGCGGAAATGCTGAGCTAGGAAAAACCGAGACTAGGGGCTGAGGAGAAGCGGAGGCAGCCCCATGACAGTCATCAGGAGAGGATGGGCTGGAGGGCTAAGGCGGAAGGTGTCCCTCCATAAACTATAACTCCCTCTGCAACTCTAAGAGGGTCACCCTAAGGATCGCTACATGGTCACTAAGGTCTGGGGGGAAAGGTGCTCCGTCTCCTCTCGAAACTGAGTCAATTTCGCTCTCCACCACCCAAATTTTATGCCTAAGTTCAGCCATGTACTCAAGATGGCAGATACGGGCCTGCCTTAAGGAGTCATAGTCCTGATAAGGGTTTTCCTCAGGGGACTTTGAGTCTGAGGACAAGTCAATAAATTCAACCCCCGGAGGTATGTCGAACAGGCCGTCACTGGCCATGAGACCTCGTCCCGAAATCAAAAAGGGGTTCACATATAAATGAGGGGATGGCTACAAAACACAAAGGAATAGGCTTAATACCTCTAGATGCAAACGCCCTAAATGACCCACTACAGAGTATAAAAAAGAGGGGCATGCAACTGGGCAAACTCACTGCGAGCTCAGGCCATGGTACCCCATCCCGAGTAATGCTAATTTGGACCCAACGAAAACCAAGGAAAAAGATAATATACCTCAAGATGTAGAAATTAGAGGCTGTCGAGGCCAAAAAAGGAGGTCGAGGGCCAAAAGCACCAAATGGTCGAAAATACGTGTCTACAAAAATAGACAAAAAGGATGTGTTAGCCTCCAAATAGACATACCAAGAAATTAGCTCATATGTAAAAAAAAAATGAAATGAGAAAATAAAATGAAGGAAACTATGGAAAAAGTGAGGTTGTGGGGGATTAAACCCCTTACCTCTTGAAAGGAATAAGGGTCTAGGATCCACTAAGCTAAGGAAGTAAGGTGTAAATAATAAGCCTTGCGTGAGGGCCTATTTATAAGAATCAAGGAGAATAGTCTACAAGAGCACCTAAAGGTCCTCTCCTAGACTGGGGGGCAAGTGTGGATGCTCAATATTCCACGCCCTTAAAAGATCAAATACGCGCGCTAAGGTCCCATAAAGGTCTAAGTGAGTGTTAGAGCCACTGCCTCGCTCGACCACACCCAGGCGCGAGGCCGTGTCCATGCCGCCTCATCCACGCAAGGCCGTGTCCCTGCCGCCTCATCCACGCGAGGCCACGCTCGAGGCCCAGCCGCGAGGCCGTGTCCTTGCCGCCTCGTCCCGAGGCCCAGCCGCGAGGCTGTGTCCCTGCCACCTCGCCCACGCGAGGCCAAGCCCGAGGCCCAGCCGCGAGGCTGTGTCCCAGGAGCCTCATCCACGCGAGGCCACGCCCGAGGCCCAGCCGCGAGGTCGTGTCCCTGGCGCCTTGTCCAAGCGAGGCCACGCCCGAGGCCTAGCCACAAGGCCGTGTCCCTGCCGCCTCGTCAATGCGAGGCCACGCCCGAGGCCCAGCCGCGAGGCCGTGTCCCTGCCGCCCGAGGCCTAGCCACAAGGCCGTGTCCCTGCCTCGGCCGTGCGAGGCCCTCGTCATGGCCCAGCGGCGAGGCCGTTCCACCCTCTCGGCATCTCGTAAAGGCCTCTCCCAAAGAGCTACGCGTGTGAGACAACCTCGCCCCAATGGATCTCGTCCCAAGGCCCCATGTGCATAATGACAATGGTTGAGGTGGCCCACAAGAGACAAAAAGAGTCAAACAAGGTACCTCAAAAGGGGTACGTACATGCCAGCTAGGATCAGGGGACGGGCCTGACACCTGTGCCCGACAAGTAGTGGCGGTTAGGAATGGTACGAAGAGTGGCTACACCACTACCACGTCTCTGACACCCGTACAAAGTGAGTGGTGGAGTCATGACCGGGTACAAAAGCTGAGGTGCTCCCATGGATTCTGACTATGTACCAGAGCCGACACCACTACACCTGATACCACTCCCCTGATAATGTACTTGTGCACAGATTGGTCCACTGGGACCACAATGTATCAGGGGCCATTAGAGCCCACTATAAAATGGACTCCACTTCCATTTGGGGGGGGGGGGGTTGGAAAATTTACTGTAGCAAGTGCACCATAGTGAATGAAACTCTGATTTCACCATTGTTCTTAGAGTTGATACTTAAATTTTTAAGGCTTTTCTATTGATAATATTTATCCTGCGATTCTTCCAACTTAACTTAGTTGACGAGTTCTCACTGTCAACAAAGAGGTTTGTGAAGCTCAGGCTGATAGAATTCAGCTACTAGATCGTCATTCACATAGGGGCCGTACTCATGCACGTTGTCCTTCAGGAAAAAAATATGACCTCCAGTTGGGATATCAATACCAACAGTACCCACAGGATCTCTTTCTGGAACTAAAGTGCCAACCTCACTATGAACTATATTCACACTGGGATTGGGAGTGGAATATGGATCTGCAATGACAATCTTCTTAACAAGAGTAACACACAAGGCAATCCTTTCTTGCGATGTTATTCCTAAGAATGCACAGATACCAATATCACTATCAACATGAACGGGTGTAAATGGTTGGTCGCATATGTGTAATGAACCTCCAATTTCAACCCATACAACTCTTTATCAATACGAAGTTCCTTGTGCAATATGTCAAGAAGTTGTAAGCACGCTACATCATTCTCCATCGGTATCACTGTACACCGAGCATCCTTGAAAATCCACTTCCTCCCATTCTTTTCCCAAACACCATTGTAAGATACAAAAACATAAACAATGGAACCTGTGATTAAAAAAAACAAGGAATTTTTTAGGTTGTCAAAAGAACTCAATCGAGCTTACATCGAACCTACATCAAGCAAAAAATATTGTCACCTAACCAGACCATAACCAAGTATTTTCGAGCCTCTATCGAGCACTCATCAAGCACCATTGAGAAACTACTATCGAGCATTCATCGAGAAATAATTGGTGTACTTATCGATCCATCATCGAGCCACAATCAAGCAACATTGAGCTCATAACAGAACCTATCGTCTACCTATTATCGAGCCCCTATCGAGCTACTATCAAGCTCCTATTGAGCAAAACAGTTGCAAAAAACCCAAAAAACCAAGAAAATCACAGATTAAGAAATCTCTCATACAAACCAAAAAAATACACCAACCTATACTCAGATCTGTTCGAAATAACAAAAAAAAAATCAAACAAAGAATACCCAACACAAAAAATGAACAATCTTCTTACTCATGGTCTTTCTCATTCAAAATCCCTCAAAATGGATGTTTCCTTTGATATTGGGATCTTTATAGCCACAATGGAGTTGGCTTTCAACGATTTCAGAAAAAAATGTGGATGTGATTGTAGAAAAAGTGAAAATTGTGGGTTTGGGTGAGGGTTTCGTGATAAAGAGATAGAAGGGAGAGAAGAGAAAGAAAGAGAAGAAAGGTGTTACAAATATAATGGGAAGGGTATTTTTGGTACATAGGGATTCATTAGCATCAAATTGAAAATGTGAATAATGATGGTATTTTTTTTAGTTAGAATACACTATTAGGCATAGAAAGTGAAATTTACCTTATCCAAAATTATTCCCATCATACTCAATACGTGCTAAAAGGTCATCTTTCTTCGTCGACAGACCTTATAAACCATTGACAAGTTGATTTACGTATCTTCCTTTCCATGTGTTATAGACGTTTGTAGCCAGATATAATCAAATGTTCAAAGACATGGCTAAGAAGGGCATAATGCAATAAAATAGGGTTTAAAGAAGGGAGAAGGAGATGGGTCTCACAATTTAAAAAAAAAAACAAAGTTAATTATCAAATGTGTTTTTTCTTTTTAAAAATTAAAATTAAAAAATAATTACTAAAAATTTTTATATTTTTGAAATAAAAAAATATATATCTTGTTTTGTATTTAAATATAATCTTAATTTCTTAATTTTACCTGTTTTTTTATTAATTTATAGTTTATAATTTTTTTGTAATACAATAATTTTATTAGTCCCAAGAATATGATTGTACAATGATTTTACTTGTAAACTAAACAAAATTGATATAAAATTATGCTAAAACAAATAGTAAAAGAATAAAGTGGTATAATTCTACTAAGGGATAATACCTAAAATTTTTCAAAAGTTGCACATCAATAACCGATTCTTTTTTTTTTTTGCGATAATAATACATAAATCTATATTTTTGGTGCATCTATTAATACTCATCGTTAATTTTCCGTTAAGTACCCACGTGACACATTTTTATTAGCCTAATTAATGGCGATAATACCCAAATCTTTTCAAAAGTTACACTTTAATACCCAATTTTTTTTGCGGTAATACCTATGTTGTTTGTATTTTCACCCAAGGACACGCGGCAGTTCGAGTGGGACATGTGGCAGGACGTGTACTTCTTTCGATGAGGTCATGCTCTGAGGATCAGTCCTCGAGGGATTGTTCCTACAGTCGGAGATTACTCCCCTCAGATAGAGGGAGTACGTGGACATCTGTCTAGGGCCATGTCCTGAGAGCTACGAATGTCTTTCAAAGGCTATGTCCCGAGAGCCGCTTGGTAGTCCACGGGTTTCTTACCATCAGTTATATTCCAGGCCGAGGACCTTGCCCTCAAGATCTAAAAGATAAGCCAGGTGTCAGCCAATGCGGGTTAACACCATCATAGGAGTACCTGACAACCTTTTTGGGGCGATCCGCCTACAGTGTTGTCGATTGTGCGACTCGACAATTTGCGCTCCCACTATGCCGCCTGACACGGAAATACGTACAGAATGCCCTGACTGTACCAGGGGCATGTTCCCCATAAAATAGGTACCTTTCTGCAGTGGGCCTCGCGAATCTCACTTGGGCCGTGGTCTCTATTCAATGCAGCCCAATGCATTGAATTTGTATTAATCCCCCAATAACGGAGAATATATATTAATTAAAAATGATTAGTATTAATTACCCCAGCCTCTATAAATAGAGTTGGGGTTCTCATTGTAAAGGGTTGGATATTTTAGAGAAAAAACATCTTGTATTAAGAATAATCTAAACGTTGCATGAGAATACACCATTGAAACTTGCCTCAACAAGCTTCTAATCTACTTAATACCAAAGACTAGTGGACTAGGGTTCTTTTATAACATGAACCATGTAAAAACCTTGGTAATCTTGATTGTTCATTTTTTTAATCTCTCGTTTTAAGGTTGATAGCGAAAAAGGCGGTCAACATTTTGGTGCTTTCATTGAGAGCTTGAAGAAAGCATTTGGAACACTTACAACTATGGTTACTGCTCAAAGAAATGTTGCAGATGACATGCTCCCTCCTACCAGAGTCGAAGGAGGGGAACCCTGTAGACAACTGCCTCAGAACGTGCCTGAGATGGTAGAGGACTACGACGAAGATGCCGAGTACGACGACGAAGATGACAACGTCGACTAGGGATATTATGAGGAAGAATACTCTCAGCCCATAGAGGCGGATGAGATGCCAAACGTGGTGATTCTCTGTGAGCAGGTGGCCACCCAACAACAAAGGATCAATGCGCAAAAGGGTAACATCACCGCCCTACAGGAGATGGTGCTTGTCATGAAGGCCACTCTTGCAGCGCAAGGGCTACGAGTGGACCCTAATGGAAATGCACTAGCTGAGCACCCAACTGGCGTGCCACCTGCGCACCCCATTGGATTGCTAACTGTTAATGCAGGTGGAGTGCCTCCCGAGCACCCAGCCGTAGAGGCATGATATCCACCAGCTAAGGTTCCTACCTGGCACCCATCAGGAGTTGGAACCCCGATGCCACCGTAGGATCGTGGTAAGGGAAAGGCTGGCGATAATCTTGCTACAAAGTAGAAGAGGGCATGTCAAGAACCTAAAGGCCACCAGGTTCCTTAGCAGGCTGGCCAAGGTAATGGCCCAGGGGTCCGAGAACACCGCCAGACAATCAACGCCCATGGAACTCAGGGCGTTCTGCCTCGACGCGCTCATACGGACCGCACGAGGCCTTGAGTTGGTGTCCCCTCGGGACCTAACCAGCCCCGTAGGAATAACAGTCGAAGGATCTGCTCGAGGAATGCCCCACAAAACTAAGAACGCAGGGTTAGTATCTCGATAAACGAAAATGTCGAGTCCGATGGAGAGACCAAAGTGGCTCATCTCGAGGAAAACAATGCATTTCGAGGACAGGCTGACCTGTGAGACAACCTCAATGCCCAAAGATGCAATAAGGCAGGAGGACATGGGTCTGCTAGGACAGGTCTGTCAGACCTCCGGGATAATATCAACGCTCAAAGAAGAGATAACTCGGCTCAGAGCATCAACCGAGATCGTGACTCGCTCCGTGCGGAGTTAGAAAGTCTGAAGCAGATAATGCTAAGAATGTCTAGGCAATATATTAATGTCGATGCATCGTGTTTTCGACGACGCTAAGTGTCATGTGTTCCCAATCACCCTGACGAGACCGGCAGATGAATGGTTTAAAAAGTTCCAACCAGGATCCATTCAATTATGGCATCAGTTATCATTTGCCTTTCGAAGACAGTTCATAGGAGTTCGGAAGGTAAGCTTTGAGGTCAATGCCTTGGCTAATATAAAGCAAGGGCCCTTCGAGACTCTTAAGGTGTACATCAAACGTTTCAAGGAGGAAGCGGCGAGAACCAAAATGGTTGATGATGGATAGAAATTGATGGCATTACAATCTAGCATCCTTGCGGGATCCCCGCTTTGGGACGACCTCCAACGGAGGGGATGCCAACGACTCGATGACTTCATTCATTGAGCACAGGAATATATCAGCTGGAAGGATGCCCATATTGGGGCATTTGGAGGACCCACCATATTCCCTACTTCGGCCATACTTGGCCCCATGGCTTCACGAATCAAATATTCTCATTTTGCTCCCGTCCAACCGGGCTCGGGGGGAGTCCAACCTAGCCAAAGTGTTCCGCCTTTCGGTTATAGCACCATGCCCACTCTTGGATTCATTATTGCTCCAGTAGGGTATGGGGCAATGCCACTGGATACAGTGCTTTTCATCCCACATTCAGTGCTGGAGTTGTTGCTCCTTCCCAGCCTACCGAGTTCAGTCGAGCTCCAGGCAGTAGTACGCGGGGGGAAGAGCAAGGGCCGAAAGCCTAAGGTAAGCGGAATCGTACAGTCCGAGCAGGGAGTCACATTTGGTGAGAAGTATGTCTTTCAGTATTTTGAGTACACCGACTTGGATGACTCCTGAAAGAATATCTTCATGGCCATGACACAACACGTTCACTATAGGAAGCCGCAGCTCATCCAAAGAGACAGGGAAAGGCGGGACCCTCCCAAATTTTTTCATTTCTGCAACGACATAGGGCATCACACCAATGAGTGCCGCCAACTCAAGGATGAGATTGAAAATTTCATCAAGCTGGGACACCTCCATCAATATGCTAAGGGTGGAGCGTGTCAAGCACAACCTCTCGTGGCAAGGTCGGTGGTACCACCTATTGTACCACAGGTCCCAACAATAGCTCTTGTAGTTCACCAACATCTAGTGGCCCCAGGACCTCCTCCAGTGAACGGGCGGGTAGGAACCATCTCAGGAGGACCCCACTTGGGTGGCACTTCACAAAGCTCGCAAAATAGGTATGTGAGAGCTTTGAGTCACGATGATGAGGTAAGGGCTTTGGCCCAGTTGCCTTCCCAAATGCCACGAATGACCAGGCCCGGGGAACAAAGATGGAAGCGTACCTGGCGAAGGCTTAATAAATTCTTCATAACTTCCAAAGATTCACTATTCAGTATGTGCTGCAGGAGCAGAATATCAATGCTGACGCCCTGGCTAAGCTGGCCACGACCAAAGATGCTGAGTTGATCAATGTGGTCCCCATTGATTACTTGGAGTCTCTGAGTATCTCTGCTCTAGAAGAGGTGTAGTCTATACAACCGCAAAATCGGTGGATGGAGCCAGTAGTCAAATATCTCGTCTTCGGGGAGCTGCCCCAAGACAAGAAGGCAGCTCAGAAGTTGTTGTATCAATTACTAAGGTACATAATCATGGATAATAGGCTTTATAGGTGAGGTTACTCCATGCCTTTACTGTTGGAGAATATATCTTATTGCTCAATGGAAAAACCAAAAATACAACTCTATACAAAAATACAATGGACAAGATAAAATTGATTAAATAAACATTACAATTCAATTGCTCAAAATACAAGTAAATAGAAATAAGATGTAGAGGAAGAAGATTACAAACTCAATACTATAATAATACAAGTAAATAAGAAGAACAAGAGGAACAAAAGAATGAAAATAAAAATCAATAAAAAGAACAAACTCTCACACAACCAAAGGTTATAGTAGTGGGGATCACCAACTTGAACAAGGTTCAAAACCTTTGTCAAAAAGCTTATTTCCCCCTATTCTCTAAGCACTAAGGGATCTCTCTAGGAAATAGCTCCCTGGAATTATCAAGCCTCTATGGTGTATTTTCCAGCCAAGTGCTTTGTGGATGGAAAATGGTGTGTCTTACAAGTGAGCATTAGGCTCCTATTTATAGAGTTTTGAGACACCCTTTGAATTTCAAATTCCACCAACCCCCATGGCAGTTACCAATGATTAATTGGATGTTTATGGAATTAAAATAGAGATTTGGAAGTTACTTGGTGTTGACCCACGATTTAGCCAACTGACACGGAGTCAAAATATGAATGATATAGACGAATGTATAGAGAATAACGTAATGACAAAAGTAAAGAAAACACAGTAATTTATAGTGGTTCGGCCCCAGGATCTGGTAATGACCTACGTCCACTTAGAATGATATTGATATGGAATCAAAAGTGTGATCAGAGAACTTGGGTTCAATGAGTTTCAACACTTCTGACAAACAATACAAGTTTTCTAGGAGAAATTCTATAATCTCTATGATTCAGAAGCTCAACAAATCCAAAGCCCCTTCCCTTGAGCTATCTCTTGCTATTTATAGGCTCATGGAGGGTTACAAAATATTGTTACAGATATTATCCCCTGAATAATGGGATATCCAGAAGATTGCATGAGATAAATTTGGGATTCACAAAGATCTTCCCATAAATGTTGCCTTGTCTGCGGAACTACCGACCAGACTGGTCGTGGGTAAGACAGGCTTGTCCTGCTTCTGCTGTGCATCCTGGTCGATACTCTAGCAGACGCCTTCCAGGTATCAGCCATGTGTCAAGAGATTATCTGCCACGTCACAAATGCTAATTTATTGGATAACATTTGCCCCCCAAAGTTTATTTACTACGAACAGTAAATAAACTTTGAACGAGCGACTCTTCGGTAACCCCTCCTGACGTGTCAGAACCCTTCGTGTGCTCTTGAAAGAAGCAACCCACTTCTGTCCAATCATGACTTTTCGGTTCCCCAGAAATGATTTCAACGGCCATCACGTTCCCCCATACTTCGAAAAAGGAAAAATAATGATTACACCTTTTTAGTATCAGAGACAAACTTATATAAGACCATCAGAGCCACCTCTTTTCTTTTCACACACGCCATTATTCTGCCAAAAACCCTAAAAACCAGAGCTTTAAACTTCTCCGGCGAACGTTCTCTTACGCCTTTCACGACTCAGACGGTGGGCTCCTTAATCTCCGAAGACCTCTCTTCCACCTTCACGACCACTATTCTTGGTAAGTTCCTGAAACCCCATTCTTCTAATTTCTCGTGGTGCATGCTTTTTATGGCGTACTGTTTAAGTTTCTTCGGCTTCTGGTTTTAGGTGCTTGTAGATAGAATGTTTTGTAGGCAGAGTAGGTTTACGAGTTAGTTTGAAACCCAGGATCATGCTTTTTAGGACGTAAAACCGAAGTAACATTTCGATTTTTTTAAGCTAATTGAAATTTTTTTTCCGCCCTAAGGGGAGTTGAAAAAGCTTTTCAGGAAAACTTTTCACTTTCACCCTTTAATCCATTTTTCGCACTGTTTGCATAGAAAGATCTAGTTTCTTGTTAGAATGATGTTGTATAATGGCTTAACTTTTATACTCGACCAGCGTTATTCTAAAAAACCTTCTAAAGTTCTAAAACCTCACCTCCCCATTCTTTTGTTTGCAGATTTTAATGCCAGATTTGTGGGGAGGTGAGAGACCCATCGACGACGACCTCCTCGCCCAGCTGCTCGAGGGAGAAGAAGAACCAGTTGATCGTATCCATCAGATACCTTTCTCGCGATCCTCTTCCAGACCTCATCCTTCCCCTCCAATGGCCCGCTCCAAGTCTTCTGGCAAGAAGAGGCCTGAGTCTGAAAGTAACACTACTCCCCCTGCCCAGCCTGATTCGCAGGCTAGGGCTCCCTCGACCAGTGGTCGAGAAAATCTTGTTCCTGACCCTAATATCCAAACTAGGGCTCACCCTCGTCATCGGAATCCGCCTGATGTCGAGTGGTATACTCCCCCAACTAGTTCAGTGACCATCCGAATGGTTGCTAACTGCTTCAGGAAATTTCCCCTCACAGGGGTAACCATTACACGTCCCACCGCGGACCAGAGGGCTAACCGTCCAGGAGGGGCGAACAGTGCCTGGTCCCGGTATCACATTGAGGCGGGAGCATATCTCCCTCTTCATCCTTTCTTTGTGGGGGTGGCCAATTATTTCGGCGTCGCTCCCTTTCAAATAACTCCCAACGAATATAGGATGATGGCCACACTCTATGTTCTGTACAAACTTAACAAATGGCCAGAACCTTCACCCCACGAGGTCAACTATCTTTTTCCAACCCTCAGCACAACGAGACGAGCTTTTTCCACTTCTGCCACCAGGAAACCGATCGGACGTTCTTGAGTGGTACAACCCATATATCAAACATGGGGCATTACAACAAGGAGTACTTCTTTACTCCGAACATAACCAGTGACAACTTGGCCTTTGCGAGAGGAGGTATAAACTTGTCTTTGTCTTGGTCGACACTTTAACATAGAGTATTTCCTTTTATTTTCTCTCAAACTTGATAAGTTTTTCAGGCCCTTGGTTACGTCCGACCCCAACACCAAGCATGGTGTCGAGGTCTAACACTCTGGCCAGGATGTCTGATGCAGCAAAATGTGTCAAGACCCTGACACGCGAAAAGAACTTGAGGTCGTCTGGCCTCCTGGCTCCTCGCCGTGAAAATAGAGGGCCCGTGGTGGGCGATGCCACTGCCGAGGGGGTTCCCGAGCAGCAACCTCCTGTGCCTCCTCCTAGGAGGAGGCCAACAGGAGTTACGATCAGGGTACCCACGGGCAGCCCTTCTGCCGAAAGGCCTTCTGCTCCCCAAGGCAAGGGGAAAGAAAAGGCCACAGAGCCTGTTGTTGACTTGGGAGAGTCTTCTGGTGACAATGGTAACGTTATTTCGCTTTTAAATGGTTTTCCAATTCCCTGTCATATGTTTGATGGGGATGGTAACTTTACATATGCTCCAAATCTAGGGCCAGACTTCTTCATGCCAGAAAATGAGTATATGATTAATAGAGTCAATAGTGTAGCGACCAGTAGTTGTAGCTCGGGTATTTACTTTGTTTTCTTCTTTCCGTTGTATTACTTACTTTCACCTTTCTCTTTCCTTATTAACCTCTTGTGTTTACTTTCATGCAAATATGTCGACTCCCAACATCTTCGACATGTATAAGGCCGAGGAAGAAGAAGAAACCCCCCAACTCACACGGATGCCAAAAAAGAGAACTGGTGAATCCAGTCGGGGCTCTCCAGCCGAGAAAAGTCGACCAGAAGACCCTCCTCAGGGCACACCAATTGGGCAAAGTCCTGCGCCAACTGGGCGAACTCCTACTCCTCCTCCAGCTCCTTCTGAACAGAAAACTACTCCTGTTCGGCCGAATCCTCCAGCTGCGCCTGCCAAGGAGCATCTTTCTCGTGAAGAGGCTCATGGGGCCAGACTTATGAGCCGTGCCATCAGATCCGCCCGGGACCGCCTCGATCACATTGGTAAAGGCGAGCGTGTTAGGGCCGCAATGGTTCAAGCTGAAGAGCTGCCAGTCGACCAGATCATGAACAGGGCTTTGAACGAAATCTCCAGCGTAAGTGCTTCTTTATTCTTTGAGTCTTTAGTTTTTTAGTCCTCGTGATAAGTTCTGACTCTTTTTTCTTTGTGCACAGGCCTTACTTTCTGCCATTACTACCCGTACCCGAGCCCAGGCTTACCTCGAGCAGGTCGAGGCAAAAGCCATCGAGAGGTTCCAGGTGAAAGCGGCCGAGGAGCACTTGGCTGCTGAGGCTAAGCATGCTAAGGAGTTGGAGGCGGTGATCCGAGAGAGGGATGCAGCGGTGACTAAGCTGTCCGAGGCTGAAGTTGCGAAGGAAGCAGCAGTCAAGTTGAGGCAAGAGTACCGGGAGATCAACAAAACCCAGCTCCGCGAAATCAAGCATTTGGGGGAGGTACTCAAGACCAAGGATAAGGCTATTCTCTCCCTCGAGGGCAAAGTGAAGCAGTTGGAGCTTGACAACTCCAAGAATCTGGAAAAGTATAAGAGGACAACACTCCGATGTTTCTACAATTTATGGAAACACAATCAGGGTGCTGACTTTAGCTACCTTTCAGAGGAAGTCAGAACTGCGGAGCTGGCCCGATGTGCTGCCCAACTGGCCGAGGAGGAAGCAAGAGCCGCGACCCTTGCCACTCCAAGCGTTGCTGGTTTGGAAGAAGAAGATGTTGTTGAGGACGTGACTAACCAGGATGCTGCCCAGGACCCTCCAGCCCCGAATGCCTCTTGAATTCTTATTTGTTTTTTTCTTTTTAAACTTTACTGCACGGGCAGTAAATCTTTTTTATTTGAACAGTTACATCCAAGCAGCGATGCTTGCGGTGTAAAAGCTTAACTCTTGGTGCTATAATATTTATAACATTTGTTCGTATGACCGAACTTAGCATAGTACTTTGCCATGATTTATCAAACACAAATTTTGAAAAATACTCTAAGTACTGTAGCATGCTTTCACTTATTTTGTTCATGTGTTTACATACCTTGAGAAGTATGCTTTGCTATCGATGTGCCTTATATGCCCCCCAAGTGATCGAGGAGCTTTAGGTCCTTGGTCACTTGCCTTGACCATAACCTGTTCGAACGTTCCTGTTCGTAGTAAAACTGATACTTGTAATACAGCAAAACAACACACGTAATGAACAAATATTTGTAAATATAAATTCACAAAGGTTGGCAAGAATGACTGGCTGAGCACAGTCCCTTATAATCTCGTATTAAAAATGGACTAAACATGTCTTTACTAGTGATTCGAAATAGAATCTTACATATACGAGCAGTTAGCCATACATCGTGGCTAACCCTCTTTGCAAAACTTGTAAAAATTAAAAAGAGAAATTTAAACAAGCCAGTCCTTTAAGAAGGGATGTTCATTGATAATACTTGCGCAGGTGTTCTCCATTCCAATAGCGCGGAACGAGATCTCCGTTTAAGCGTGCAAGTTTGTAGGTGCCTGGGTGAAGGACTTCTTCAATCTGGTAAGACCCTTCCCAGTTAGGTCCGAGCACTCCAGCAGTGGGGTCGCGGGTATTTAAGAAAACTCGTCGTAGCACCAAATCTCCGACGTTGAATTTTCTTTCTTTAACTTTGGAGTTAAAGTACCGGGTGACTTTTTGCTGGTAAGCGACAACTCAGAGTTGAGATTTTTCTCTTATCTCATCGATCGAGTCTAGGGACTCCATCATCAACTGGCTGTTCACGTCCTGGTCGTAAGTCAAACACCGATGTGAGGGGGGATCTAACTCGACAGGTAACATGGCCTCATATCCGTAGGCTAGAGAAAATGGGGTATGCACTGTTGCTGTTCGATGAGATGTTCTATACGACTAGAGGACTTCAGGTAGCTGTTCTGGCCACGCTCCTTTATCTTCTTCAAGTCTTTTCTTCAGGGTGTCCTTGAGAGTTTTGCTTACAGCTTCGACTTGCCCATTCGCTTGGGGGTGTGCGACTGAAGAAAAGCTCTTAATAACCCCGTGCCTCTCGCAGAAATCGGTGAACAGGTCGTTGTCAAATTGGGTCCCGTTGTCTGAAACTATCTTTCTGGGCAAACCATACCGGCATACAATGTTCTTGATAACAAAGTCAAGAACTTTCTTCGTCATGATGGTTGCAAGTGGTTCAGCTTCGGCCCATTTTGTGAAATAATCGACTGCCACAACTGCGTACTTTACTCCTCCTTTTCCTGTTGGCAGTGATCCAATCAAGTCTATTCCCCATATTGTGAAAGGCCACGAGCTCTGCATCTACTTTAGCTCGTTTGGAGCTGCTCGTGGGATCTTGGAGAACCTTTGACATTTATCGCATCTTCGTACGTACTCCACTGAATCCTCGTTCATTGTTGGCCAGAAGTAGCCTTGTCTTAGAACTTTTTTCGCCAAACTCTGCCCCCCAGCGTGATCTCCGCAGAAGCCTTCATGCACCTCTTTCATGAGCTCCTTAGCTTTTTCTGATGTAATGCACCTGAGTAGTGGCATTGAATATCCTCTTCAGTACATAACACCGTCGAGCAGTATGTACCTAGCAGCCCGCCTTTGCAGAGTTCTGGCCTTGTTTCTATCTGCTGGCAATGTTCCATTTGTCAGATACTCCAGGTAAGGCGCCATCCATGTATCTTCTGCACGAATCTCCATGTTGGCTTTGGCCACTTCAATGCTTGGCTTACTCAATCTTTCTACCGGGACTATGTTCAAGGTGTCAGCATCCTTTGCACTTGCGAGTTTAGCTATGGCGTCTGCATTCGAATTTTGGTCTCGCGGAATTTGCTGGAGGGTGTAATTTGTAAACTGGGCTAGCAAATCTTTCGTTTTATTAAGGTAGGCCATCATCTTTAATCCTCGCGCTTGATATTCTCCCAGGACTTGATTCACGACCAGCTGAGAGTCGCTGTAAATATCGAGCACTTTTATACTCATATCCTTGGCCATTCTCAGTCCAGCGAGGAGCGCTTCGTATTCTGCTTCATTGTTTGATGCTGCGAAGTCAAACCTGATTGCGCAGTGAAATCGATGCCCTTCGGGCGTTATCAATATCACTCCCGCTCCAGCGTCGGATTCATTGGATGAACCATCTGTGAATAGTTTCCACAAAGGAGTCTCGTCTTGAGGCATGGGCGCTTCAGGCTGTTTGCACAGCTCACTGTTGGGGAGTTCGGTGAACTCCGCAATAAAATCGGCCAAGACTTGCCCTTTTATTGCTGCTCGCGGTAAATAAGTTACATCGAACTGTCCTAATTCGACCGCCCATTTTAACAGTCGTCCAGCCGCCTCAGGTTTTTGGAGGACTTGCCGAAGGGGCTGGTTGGTCAGAACTGCGATAGGATGGGCTTGGAAGTATGGACGCAACTTTTTGGAGGCTAGAATTAAGCAATATGCTAACCTCTCGATTGGTGGATATTTCAATTCTGCACCGATAAGCCTTTTGCTGACATAGTAAACAGCTTTTTGTACGCCTTCTTCCTCCCGTATTAGTACCGCACTAGCAGCAACTTCGGTAATCGCCAGATAAATATACAAAGTCTCTCCTTCGATTGGTTTTGACAGGATGGGAGGTTGCGACATATGAGCTTTGAAGGCCTGGAATGCTCGCTCGCAGTCCTCCGTCCATTCAAACTTCTTATTCCCCCTGAGTAGATTGAAGAATGGAACGCACTTGTCAGTTGATTTTGAGATGAATCTACTTAGGGCAGCGATCCTTCCGGCCAGGCTTTGTACATCCTTGATTCTCTCCGGCGACTTCATGTCGATCAGGGCTTTTATCTTGTCAGGGTTGGCCTCGATTCCTCTTGAATTTACTATAAACCCCAAAAACTTCCCTGATCCGACTCCAAAGGAACATTTGAGGGGATTCAACTTCATCTGATACTTGTTCAACACATCAAAGCATTCTCGCTAATTCCTCACATGTCCTTCTGCCTTCTTGGACTTTACCAATATGTCATCCACATATACCTCCATGCTTACCCCGATCAGCTCCTTGAACATGTGGTTGACCAGTCGTTGGTAAGTTGCGCCTGCGTTTTTCAGCCCGAAGGGCATTACTTTGTAACAATATAAGCCCGTATCGGTCCGAAAGCTGGTATGATCCTCGTCAGGGGGATGCATGCTGATCTGGTTGTAACCTGAATACGCGTCCATGAACGAGAGGATCTCATGTCCTGCAGTAGCATCGACCAACTGGTCGATCCTTGGGAGTGGGAAACAGTCTTTTGGCCAGGCTTTATTGAGATCTGTAAAATCCACGCAGGTCCGCCATTTGCCGTTAGGCTTGGGGACCAGCACCGGATTGGAGACCCACGATAGATAAAATGCCACCCTGATGAACCCATTCTCTTTAAGTCTTTCGACTTCTTCTTTCAAGACTTTTGATCTGTCTTTATCGAGCAGCCTTCTTTTTTGTTGCACAGGTGGAAAGGCTTTGTTTATGTTCAGGACATGGCTGATCACTGCTGGATCTATCCCAACCATGTCTTTATGCGACCAGGCGAAAACTTCTTGGTTCTCTTGCAAGAATTTCACCAGTGCCTGCTTTGCGGTAGGCTCTAAATTCTTCCCAATCCTCACGACTCTGGTCGGGTCTTTTTCATCGAGTTGGACCTCCTCCAGGTCCTCGACGGGTCCAACATTTTCTTCAAAATCCCCAAAGCAAGGATCCAAATCTATATCCTCACTTTGGGCAACACCCTATTTGGTGACGTTACCACCTGATTGGGCTTGTCTGTCTTCTGTCATCTGCAATCGGTCTGGGGTAGCGCTCTTCGATGCTCCACTTTTTGCCTTTGTGATCGAGGCGTTATAGCACTCCCTGGCTTCCCTTTGGTTTCCTAAGACGCATCCTACCCCTGCGCCCGTTGGGAACTTCATGGCTAGATGCCACATGGAGATGATGGCCCTTAGATCAACCAGTATGGGCCTTCCAATAACGACGTTATATGCTGAAGGACAATCGACCACTACAAAAGTGGTGAGTAATGTCCTTGAGGCAAGCGTTGTACCCATTGTTACTGGGAGTTTGATCATTCTGGCTGGGGCGAGTCCTTCTCCAGAGAAGCCGTATATGGTTTGATTGCAGGGCTCCAGGTCTTTTACGGACAACTTCATGCGTTCCAGTGTTGACTTATACAGGATGTTCACTGAACTTCCTGTATCGACCAGTACTCTTTTTACCATCATATTGGCCATCTGGATGTCCACGACCAGCGGATCGGAATGTGGGAACCGGACGTGTTGGGCATCGCCATCAGAGAAGGTTATCCATATTCCTCTGAGCGAGCCTTTTTAGGCGCACGGTCCTCCATGGTCGTCATCTCGATGTCCTGGTCGTGACGTAGAGTCTGAGCATATCGTTCTCTAGCCTTTCCGCTATTTCCCGCGAGGTGCGGGCCTCCACAGATGGTTAAGAGTGTTCCGTCTATGGGGGCAGGCTATAATGGTGGCGAGCGTTGGCGTGTGGACGTCTGCTCGTTGCCACCTGGAGCTTCTCGTTGGGAAGTTCCCGAGGCCCGTACATACCTTCTCAAGTGTCCTTGTCTAATAAGGAACTCGATTTCGTCTTTTAACTGGTTGCATTCATTAGTGTCATGTCCGTAGTCGTTATGGTAACGACAGAACTTGGTAGTGTCTCTTTTCGAAATGTCTTTTCGAATGGGCCCAAGTTTCTTGTAAGGTACACTAGATCTTGTGGCCTGGTAAACCTCTCCCCGAGACTCGATGAGGGCAGTGTAGTTAGTGAACCTAGGTTCATAACCATTACCCTTGGCTCGTTTATTATCGGAGGTTGAAGGCTCATTGTGCGGCCGTTTCCCTCCGTTCTTGCCATTACCGTTGCTGTGCCCGTTGCCTTTGCCGTTGCCATCAGGTTTGGAACCATTGGCGGCTTTGGCGGGTTCGGCGGCCTTCTTACCCTTGTTCGAGGGTTTTCCATCATCAGCAATGGCCTCTTCGAGCTTGATATAACGATCAGCTCGGTCCAAGAACTCCTGGGTGGTTCTAACCCCGTCCTTACGAAGACTCTTCCATAGAGGCGAACGACGTCTCACTCCTGCGGTTATAGCCATCATTTTTCCTTCGTCTCCGACTGTCTTTGCTCCAGCTGCTGCTCGCATAAAGCGCTGGATGTAATCCTTCAGTGATTCTCCTTCCTGCTGGCGGATTTCGACCAGCTAGTTTGCTTCGGTTGGGTGCACACGACCCGCATAGAACTGTCCGTAGAACTCCCTTACGAACATTTCCCAGGAAACTATGCTTGCAGGTGGGAACTTAAAGAACCACTCCTGTGCTACTTCAGAAAGTGTTGCAGGGAAGATCCTGCACCAAGCGTCTTCGGACACTTTCTGAATGTCCATCTGAATCTCAAATTTATTCACATGCGAGACTGGGTCCCCATATCCATCAAAGTTCGGGAGCGTAGGCATTTTGAACTTGCTAGGAGTTTTGGCGTTAGCTATCCTCTGGACGAAAGGGGTACCTTTCCTCCTGTCGTGGTCGATGTAAGAAGTCCTTCCTCCGATCAGCTGCTGCACAACCTGATTGAGTGCGTCTATCTGGGCTTGTATTGCGGCAGGAATTGTGGTGGCCTCTGTGGCTGGGGGGATGTTCTCGCCGTGCCTTTCTCGACGATCGTTGAGTACATCTCTCAGGTCCTCTTCTCTTCTTCGTTGCTCGCTACCTCCGAGCCGGTTGAAGACATTATTTTGTCTGGGCTGCCCCCCAGCATCTTGTCTATTTTGCTGGTCACCTTGAGGTATTTGGCTCCTGCCTTTACCTCTTTCTCCAGTCCTCCCACCAGCATTCCCCTTGGCTGAGTCGGCCTCATTGTACCCATGACCATCTCTGAACCTTGACTGGCTGTGGTGAGACTGACTGTTCCCTCTGTTACCATCTCTGGCAGAAACGCCCCGAGCGTTAGAGGGTGGCCTGCGCTGGTCGCGGTGTCCCCGTGCATCGTTATGCCGTGGGGGTCCACGAACCGCAGAGCCTAGTTCCGAGTCTCTTCTGTTACCAGGAGGGTAGTGACCTCTGTTCGCTTGGTTTGGCCTGTCATTCTCATGGCGCCTAGGACTACGAGGCTGACGCTCGGTCCTATTCTACCTTTGCTGCGGGGGATTATCCCGAGCAGCTTGGGATGGCAGATTTGCCTCGGGGTCCAACGGGACATCGTCATGGGGCGTCTGAGGCTGCTCAGGCCTTTGCGGACTTGAAGGCTGAACTGGTGGGCTAGGATTGGGACCCTTCTGAGGTGGCCCATTTTCAGGTTGGTTAGGCTACGAGGCAGGTGCGGCCTGATTTCTAACCAACAGCAAGGCTGCTTCAAGGGCTGCCATGGCCTCGGTCTGGCGGCGATCCACCTCTGCTTGTCTCTCGCTCAACTCTGCCCGCTGACGATCAAGCTCCTGCTGCTGTCGCGCCATAACTTCTGCGGCAGTCTCTTGATTGGCCCTCAGACTAGCCAATTCTTCTTGCAACGCGCCCAGGGTGCTCTTCAGCGTCGCATCGTCCATTTCCTCCTCTTCAAAATCTAGTTGCGGCTCATCTTCCGCCATGCTTGCAGGGGGAGGAGGAGGTGGTGGGTTCGACGGTGCAGCGGCAGTTGCCTGCCCAGTTTTCCTTCCTGCTTTCGCCATTGGTTTTCTTAACAATAATGAATCGTCCTCTCAATGAAAGCACCAGAATGTTGACCCACGATTTAGCCAACTGACACGGAGTCAAAATATGAATGATATATACGAATGTATAGAGAATAACGTAATGACAAAAGTAAAGAAAACACAGTAATTTATAGTGGTTCGGCCCCAGGATCTGGTAATGACTTACGTCCACTTAGAATGATATTGATATGGAATCAAAAGTGTGATCAGAGAACTTGGGTTCAATGAGTTTCAACACTTCTGACAAACAATACAAGTTTTCTAGGAGAAATTCTATAATCTCTATGATTCAGAAGCTCAACAAATCCAAAGTCCCTTCCCTTGAGCTATCTCTTGCTATTTATAGGCTCATGGAGGGTTACAAAATATTGTTACAGATATTATCCCCTGAATAATGGGATATCCAGAAGATTGCATGAGATAAATTCGGGATTCACAAAAATCTTCCCATAAATGTTGCCTTGTCTGCGGAACTACCGACCAGACTGGTCGTGGGTAAGACAGGCTTGTCCTACTTCTGTTGTGCATCCTGGTTGATACTCTAGCAGACGCCTTCCAGGTATCAGCCACGTGTCAAGAGATTATCTGCCACGTCACAAATGCTAATTTATTGGATAACACTTGGCTGTTGGAAACGTTCAAAATTGGATAAAACCAAAGTTGGAAAATGTTGTCAGTCGCTCAGGCCGCGGCCTGAAAAACACGAGCCACGGCCCACGGTGTGTTTTTTTGCCTATTTTTGCCTCTTGGGCCGCGGCCTGAAAAACATAGGCAGCGGCCCAAGTCGTTTTTTTTAGCAACCAATTTTCCAAATTTGCCAAAACGTTCCAAATTCATTCCCACTTGATTTTGTAACTTCCATACACATTATGGGAGTTAAAATCACATCTCTAACAGCCATATTTCACATATGGCTTTAAAAAATTCAAATCAAAATGTGTAATATCAAATCTACACATTATTGTGTAATATTTTGGAGTTACAACTTGTAACTCCAAAATATGTCAAATTTGGGCACATACATGTGTCCAATTTTGTGACTCTCAATAATATGTTATAAGGTGTGACAAATCACATTATGTCACATTATTTAATCTAACATTATATTATTTAAAATAATATAACATTCCCCCACTTAGATTAAATAATCACTTTTTGTAACACTTATTTAATCAACCAAAACATCATATTAAAATATAATATTCCCCCACTTGATTAAATAATGACTCTCTATAGAAACCTTTGCATTGGTGCATAAAGTAAAATGTATTTCGACTTGAATTTTACCTTAGTGTAATTATCACAAAGTTTGTTGAAATTTTGGTTGCTGAAGCATTGAACCACTATCCCTTGATAACAAACCGGTGATAACACACACACCTTTGCTATGTTCACTTGAGACCTCATTGTCTCGCTTTTGCACCGTTAATGGCCATGTGCACATTCCATTCATAGACTTTTCTTGAGAATGACTCCCAATTCTCATGAGGGGTGGCACCACCCCTAAGTCTATATAGGTAGAACTTTTACAGTATTTTGTTACCCTAAAATAATTGTCTTTTCAAGATTGAGTTCTATTAAAAAACCTTTCAGTTTTAACCTTCAATTTGGTAACACACTAGTACTCATATCTCAGATGGGATAAAATTTGAGTACTACTACTATTCACTTGATTGACTTGTTATTACCTATTGAACCTAATACTAGTTTGGTGACTAGTATTAAGATAGGTTACCATCAACCGTGAATCTCTTTAGGGAGTCTAAGTCCCACCCCTTGAGATGTTGAAATGATTCCATTTGAATCATTTCTTTTCTCATGTATGCATACTTTAAACACTCTCTTTATTTTATTCAAACTTTGTTGCTAGCCATAGTTTGATTAAAATAGTTACCTCTTTAAAATAGTGATTTTAATCATAGTCAACACCCCCACTATTTTATAGTTTAATATCCAAGATAAACATTTTCCTTGAATATTAATTCTAGAAACCTCTTTGTTTCTAAAATTCTCCTTTATGTTTTAAATTGATTCCTTCTTGAATCAAAATATTACAAACAATGACGACACCAAACATGTCTAGATTTGTCCGTTCTATACACATATAGCCAATGTGATTTAGAATGTGAAATTCCAAATCACCTATTTGATATGATAACCAAATAAATCAATTATTGTCAACAAAATAAATTGATTAATTTTGGAGCATCACCCCCACATTTCTCACATAGTGACAACAAAATATCACTTTAAAATAGCAATCTCTTCATTTCTATTAAGTCCTTTATCCTCCAAGATAAATCTAGACCTATGATTCTCAAAGTTCATCATGAGTCCTCTATGCCACATGATAAACTCTCAAGATAAAACCTCAATGTTTATCTTGATTTATTTACTTGCTAAAACAAGAAACACTTATTTGAAAGTAACTTTCACTTGGTTGCTTACTTTTATATATTTCACAAAATAAAATGTGAACACAAATGTAATGTGAGAATTTCTCAAACAAATAATCACAATTTTTCAATTTTAGTTGTCTAAATAATCTCAAAATCACTTAAACAACTTTTGTGTATTTCTTAAGAGTCTCTTTGAGATCCATTGATTTGTGTATTTCTTTTGTGTATTTCTTTGAGATCAATTTGACATCCATTGATTTTCTCATCAAAATCAAAATGAAAATGTCAATTTTTTAAACACTTTAAATCAAAGAAAATAAACTCTCATTGATTTATTTAAACACTTTGATTTCTTATGTTTTGTTTAAAATTATCTCCTCATTGAGATTAATTTAAACATATCACCATCTTTAACCAAAATGAATAAGGTTCTCTTTTATTCCCCATTGGTGTAAAGATTCAAAATTGCTTCTCCAATTTTGAAATGTCTCCTCATTGAATATTTAAGAATTATTGTCACTAAATAATTCTCAAATATATTTCATTTGACCACACTCTAGACTATAAGTCTATTGAGTCAATATGTCATCCCACAATTTTTTTTTTTTTTAATCCACCTTGATCCATTTTATCTTGCAATGGCAAGACACAACCATTAAAAGATGTAACCCCCTTAGTTTCATCTTTTCTTATCTCATAAAGTGAGATGGTAAACACTTAAATGGGAAATTTCAATTCTCAAATAATTCCTTTTATTGACCAAATAAATGGTAACTCATCACATTGCAATAATATAGGATAAACATATTACCATCTCACAAATGTTTGCATGATTATATTTCAATATAATTTCACATTGATGTCAACATACATGACTAATATCATACTAATATGGCTCTTTATTAATATGAGAATATGAATTACAAATATCATACACATATGATTTCACATTTCTATTGATTCACAAAATCAATATATTTATACATGTCATATAAAACTCATATAGTTGTCATTCTAATAATTTCCCATTAACACAAAATAAGACAATTCTATGACATGCTAGCATATTACCCAATAATCTACTAGATTATTTACACATTGATCACATATCATAAAACTCAAGACATTAAATTATTTTCTAATCTAACCACTAAAAAACAAAGGAGATTATAAAACAATGAATCTCAATTATAAACTTTTCTTCTTATTATTTCTATCACTATATGAAAACTATTAAATCTTCTAAGAAAACCAAAGAAGAACATTACCTTATCTTACCATCTTTTCAAAGTTGAATCCTCATATGATCTCCATGGTTTCTCCTTCCATTGAAAAGGAAAATAAGCTTTTGATTGTTAGAGAATATATCTTATTGCTCAATGGAAAAATGGAAAAACCAAAAATACAACTCTATGCAAAAATACAATGGACAAGATAAAACTGATTAAATAAACATTACAATTCAATTGCTCAAAATACAAGTAAATAGAAATAAGATGTAGAGGAAGAAGATTACAAACTCAATACTATAATAATACAAATAAATAAGAAGAACAAGAGGAACAAAAGAATGAAAATAAAAATCAATAAAAAGAACAAACTCTCACACAACCAAAGTGTAGAGTAGTGGGGATCACCAACTTGAACAAGGTTCAAAATCTTTGTCCAAAAGCTTATTTCCCCCTATTCTCTAAGCACTAAGGGATCTCTCTAGGAAATAGCTCTATGGAATTATCAAGCCTCTATGGTGTATTTTCCAGCCAAGTGCTTTGTGGATGGAAAATGGTGTGTCTTACCAGTGAGCATTAGGCTCCTATTTATAGAGTTTTGAGACACCCTTTGAATTTCAAATTCCACCAACCCCCATGGCTGTTACCAATGATTAATTGGATGTTTATGGAATTAAAATAGAGATTTGGAAATTACTTGGCTGTTGGAAACTTTCAAAATTGGATAAAACCAAAGTTGCAAAATATTGTCAGTCGCTCAGGCCGCGGTCTGAAAATCACGAGCCGTGGCCCACGGTGTGTTTTTTGCCTATTTTTGCCTCTTGGGCCGCGGCCTGAAAAACATAGGCAGTGGTCCAAGTCGTTTTTTTTAGCAACCAATTTTCCAAATTTGCCAAAATGTTCCAAATTCATTCCCACTTGATTTTGTAACTTCCATACACATTATGGGAGTTAAAATCACATCTCTAATAGCCATATTTCACATATGGCTTTAAAAAATTCAAATCAAAATGTGTAATATCAAATCTACACATTATTGTGTAATATTTGGGAGTTACAACTTGTAACTCCAAAATATGTCAAATTTGGGCACATACATGTGTCCAATTTTGTGACTCTCAATAATATGTTATAAGGTGTGACAAATCACATTATGTCACATTATTTAATCTAACATTATATTATTTAAAATAATATAACATTTACTTCGGTGTGTGTGTCCAAGAAAGAAGTCAATCTGATACTCCGAGAAGTATATGAGGGTTTTTGCGAAGATCACGCATAGGGGCAGAGCCTTTCCCAAAAAAACTTAAGGCCATGATAATTTTGGCCCACCAAGAATGGAGATGTGATGGATTATGTCAAGAAATGTGACAAGTGCAAGCGCTTCACCAACATTCCCCGAGCGCCTCCAAATGAACTTACATAGATGACTAGCCCATGGCCTTTTGTTGTCTGGGGCATCGACCTTATCGGGTCCCTGCCCACAGGGAAGGGAGGAGTGAAATATGACATAGTGTCCGTCGACGACCTCATGAAGTGGGTCGAGGCCGAACCACTCGCTACGATCACCTCTTAAAAGGCCTTGGACTTTGTCATCAAGAACATCGTTTGATGGCATGGGCTCCCGAGGAAGATAGTATCCGATAATGGATTGCAGTTCGACAGCGAAGTATGCATGAACTTCTGTCAACGGCTAGAGTCATCAAGAGCTTCTCCTTCGTGGCCCATCCGCAAGCCGATGGCCAAGTGGAAGCACTTACGAAGACACTCAAGCCCACTTTGAAGAAACGGCTGGAGTAGGCAAAATGAGCATGGCCCGAGGAGCTGCCTAGGGCATTGTGGAGCTACCACACCACTATAAGGACCTCCACTGGCCATTCTCCCTTCTCGATGGTCTAAAAGTATGAGGCTATGCTCCCAGTTAAAGCAGCAATATCCACACACCGACGAGACACGTATGACCCGACCACGAACCACGCTTTGCTTCAAGAATCCCTGGACCTTGTGGAGGAACTGCGCAAATCTTCTCAGCTTCGAGTAGCGTCCTACCAACAGAAGGTAGCCAGATATTTTAACTCCAAAGTGAAAAATAGAATGTTTGGGGTCAGAGATCTGGTGTTGCGAAGAGTCTTCTTAGCCACCCTAGACCTCGGTGCAGGAGTGCTGAGACCTAACTAGGAAGGCCCATACCAAGTCGAGAGCATTGTGTGTCCGGGAACATACAAGTTATCCCGATTAAATGGGGAGCTGATTCCTCATGCTTAGAATGCCGAGCATCTTCACTGGTATTACCAGTAATATGAGTAACAAACCTTGTTTATTTTCTGTAGTACCCCTTGAAGCCTTCAAGCATATTTAATGAAAACCATGTATGTAAAACACTAAAATTTATTATCTGCTTGTATTTTTTGGTTTCCTTTATTCTATTAAATTCCATGTAAAAACACCTGCTCGCCTGAACAAGTGATCGCAGACTAGTCTCCTATCACTTTGGGGGCATGGAGTTAGGGCAGTGTTACGCCTCACAAGGAACGACCTAGGAAGCTAAGCTTGTCAAGGAGAAAGCCTAGCGGCACCATCTCGAGAATAAAAAATCCTAGGAAACTAGTCAAATCTAGCCTAGAAGACAGCTTGTTCCAGGAAGAAAAGAGCTTAGTACCTAGGAGCCAGATAACCTAAGTAGCGCGAGAATAGAATTTTGTCACCTCCCATGGACACCGAGCGCGAGGAGCTCTGACCAAGTCTCTTGATCTCAAGATGCAAACGGAAGGCCGAGTACCCCGTACTTGGCCCTGGGAAATCCGTGACATGGGGAGCTTGCCTAGTCAACGAGTGAAGCACCCCTAGTGTCACTATATCCCATAGCTAGAAAACCTGGAAAAATCCCAGTATAATGCAGACTTAGGAATTCAGGTTATCTCCCAAGGACAGTGCGCGCCCGAAAAGTAATAACCAAATCCTAGTCTGCGAGATACGGATGGATGCCCGAGCCATTTATGCTTGGACACCTCATTAACATCACCCCTCGAGGAGGTGTGAGACGATCTAGAAGTGATGAGATATGCACTCGGAGAGTAGTGTTGAAACCCCTGGCCGACCTCCCGAGTAGTACGTACACGGGGGGCAGGCGACTTCACATGCAAGGACCCCTGAAAGCCCGATTCTTTGGATTGTGGGGACATAGGATGCCGAGTTAGGACTAATAGTAAATTTCACCTTAAAGTTACTTCTATGACTGTGAGCCTACAAGAGACTAAACGCTGGAATCACCTTTAAAACAGTTTGAGTTCTTGTTCTCGTGGCAATCATGTTACGTTGAATTTATAGAACCAAATGTTTAAAGTGGTGTGAGTTCTTGTTCTCGTGACGGTCATGTTACGTTGAATTTATAGAACCTGATGTTTAAAGTGGTGTGAGTTCTTGTTCTCGTGACGGTCATGTTACGTTGAATTTATAGAAACAGATATTTAAAGTGGCGTGAGTTCTTGTTCTCGTGACGGTCATGTTATGTTGAATTTATAGAACCAGATGTTTAAAGTGGTATGAGCTCTTGTTCTAGTAAAGGTCATGTTACGTTGAATTTATAAAACCAGATGTTTAAAATGGTTTGAGTTCTTGTTCTCGTGAGAGTCATGTTACGATGAATTTGTAGAACCATATGTTTAAGATGGGTTCAGTTCTTATTCTCATGACAGTTGTGTTACATTGAATTTATAGAACCAAGTGTCTAAGGTGATTTGAGTGCTTATTCTTGTGGCAATTAAGTTATGTTGAATTCAGAGAACCAAATCATATGAAAAGGTAATGCAAGATGCATAGTTAAATGGGAAAATAATTACAAGTGTGATCGAGGGCTCGAACGTTGATTGTCTATACCCCTAAAAACTATGGCATGCAGGCCTACTCAATTTAAAAAGAAAAAGGTTGAACAAAGCAAAATTATTGGGGGCCTTCGCCTGATGGCACCTCTATCACCAGCTCGATCACCGGGTTGTCCTTAGTAGCCCGGACCACCGCCGAGGCCTCTTTCTCTTGAGCCACGCGGGCGTGCCTTGAGTTTAGTCCTCATGTCAGGATCCTCTGTGAACGAGAGATCCATGTCATTGTTGCTCTGCCATGCAACGAAAAGCTTGTCCTCGGCCATCACGTCGAGGTCTTTGGCCAGTTTCCCTTTGGCTTTTTCCAGCTCATCGACACGGACTTCAAGCTCCACTCGACTCAACTTAAACTCCTCACGGACTCGAGCCAGGTCCTCCTCACACGGTCCATGTGCGGCCTGCAACATCTTCCAGTAATGTAACGCCCTACTTCCTTAGAGCCATTACTAAGTGAGTTTAAAATGTGCTTTCAGCCCGCTAATCGGGATTTTAAATCAAAAGTGTAATTAAACCATAAACAGAGTTATAAACTTTGAAAATAATTCCATTTACTGAAAATCATAAAGTGTTTGACACCTGGGATCCCAAAATACTGTTTAGAAATATTTACAACATATAAATACAAAGCAAGTCGACTAGACGACAAAATCTAGGGTTTGTCACAACCATCTCTCAAAACCACTGGCCGTGGCAGCCAGGCAGGCCAAACATGTACATGCCGCTTCATGCCTGCTATACTCATGGCTGGTTGGCTTTCTCCTTGCCCTTACCTGCACCACAGAGCACCCGTGAGCTGAAGCCCAGCAAGAAAACCCACAAGCAGATAACATATGTAAAACAAACACATAGCATATAAACAGGCCATCACTAGGCTAAACACATATGGCCAAGCCATCCCAGGCGCTTTACCAGGCCATGGGTTTGCGGTCCACACCATGAGGATATCCCAGGTATCCTTTAGGGTCTCGCCCTGGCAACTCACACTCCACGTGCTCAACGCTACTCCCAGCCCCTTGCCGTACTCGGCCTTGCACTCAACGTGCCCAACGCTGTTTCCGGCCCTTTGCCGTTCTCGGCCCCTGCCGACCTCGTCCTGCGCCGTTCCTGGCTCTTGCCGAACATTTACACAATGGCATTCAAAGCATAATAAACATATACAAAATACCAACAAATACAATCAAAGGGCTACGCCCTGCAATTCAAACATATTGGGGCTCAGCCCTGCATACAAGCTCTATGGGAACAGGGGTTTTCTTACCTGCATCCCGAGCTCTCCGAGCACAGATATCCCGAGCATAGTCCCCTAACTTGAGCCTCGCCGAAACCCTAGTCACAACGCATTAAAAATATTCATCCATCAAGTTCTAATCCATTAAATAACTTTGAGCCATAACTCTAATCTCCGGGACCTTGAATTCTATCAATCCAGGTGATAAAATCCATCCCGAGCCTTAACCTTTGAGTTCCCAAGCCTACACACACTTAAAAACACAAAATAGCACTAAGAGTCGCGGCCCTATGGGACCATGCCGCGGCCCGCCCCCAAACCCGAGAGCACACTCAAAACAGAGCATGCGCGCCGTGGCCCGCCCTTCTTCCAGGCCACCTAAATGCTTTGGAGGGCTGCGGCTCAGCAAGAACAATGCCGCGGCCCGACCCTTCGAACCCAGAAAAATCCTCCATTTTCTCTTCTAAAACCCAGCTAATCATCCTTAAAAATCAACCTAACAATCCAAACATTAATCACAGAAGTCTCAAGACAATCTCAGCAGCAAAACCTAACAAGAACTTAAACCAAAAACCTCATAAAACCCAAAATCAGTCCTTCACCCAACTACATGCATATTCTAAAAAAAACCAGCAGAAACTTCAAACTAAAACCTTGTAATTTAAAGCTTACCCTTGCTGAACTTAGTCTCTAAATTTGGTCCTTAAGCCTCGGGTTTCTAGCTCCAAAGATTCCCCAACTCAATTCCTTGTTTTGATTAGCCTCCACGACAATTTTTCCTTTGATATGCCTTAGAGAAAATAAAGAGAGTGAAGAGAAAATACTTGGGTCGGTTTCTACAAGTTCCTGAGTGTTTCCCTTCCTTTTGTTTTATTTAACTTAAGCTCTAAGGTTACCTCAAAGCTCGGGCTACCAAAACGTCCCCAAGGGAAAAATGGTAAATTTCCCCAATATTCCCTCCTAAACATTTGTACGCCCTAAATATCCACGGGTTATTATCGAGCTGGAAAAGGGCATAATTCTATCAGCCACGTGGAAGCCACCTACCCGGAGCTACTGTTACAAGTCTCTACCTCTTTAGCTCGAGACAACCAAAGGTTTAGTGAGATTACTAAGGCATCGAATCAGCAATGTGGACACCACGAGTCAAGACTACATCAAGCTCGGGGTACGAGCTGGAGCTGACACCTCCGACCCTTTATAAAGTCAACCACGCAATGTAAACGTGCATATATCAGACATCACGTGTCTACCCCATTCCTGAATTCTCGGACACGCAGCATAAACGTGCTTGTTTAGGCACCCCATGACTGGTTTGGGACATGCGGCCCATTATCCCCCTTACCTATTGATTAGACCACACTTCATTGTCAAGTTTTAGGAATTAATCATGAACGTCATAGAAGTGACATGATGGGTAAGAAGGTCATGGGATGACCTCCTTTGCCAACACCCAGGTGTCCTCTCCCTATAAATATGGAGACCCTGGGAGTTGCAAAGGGTTGGCTTCTAATTTGTAAAGAAATACCCTGTAAGGAATATCAGAGATATATCAATAATATTGACTGGTGGACTAGAAGGATTTTAATCTTCGAACCACCTAAAAAAAGTATTCGAGTTATAATCTTCCTTTGAGATCATTCATCTATTAAGGTTCATCATTTAGCACTAATCCTTCTCCTTATTCATATAATTATCTGTTGCCGAAGAACCGCGTCAACAATTTGGTGCTTTCATTGAGAGCTTTTAGATTGGTGTTATTGCAGATACCCAACCATGGTAGTTACTCGCTCAAGACATGGTAACAAGGCAGACCAACGTGATGGGTAGGAGGCCCACCATGCCACCATGTCCGATGAACAGAACCCTGAGGTTCAGCAGTGACCGGGGAAGCAGCCAATGGGTCAAGACGACACTGGAAGTTCAGCTCCCTGGCCGCCCAATCCGAACCCGTATTTCTACACAGCGGTAGAAATGGAGAATGCACAGTTGAGGAGTCAGTTGGCGAAAGCAAACAAGCAGATTCAAGAAGTTTTGGCCTGACTACCCCCTCTTACAACCGACGCTAACATCGAAAAGAGGCATGGTGAGACTCATAAGTCCCGCCGGGGTAACCGGTCCAGGCCCAGTCGGACGGTCAGACCCTCAACATCAAATTCTACTCCCACGTCGCACCACCGGGAAACCGCATTTGAGGAACTTCCTAGGGTCGAGCAGCAATTCAGCGTCTGGACCTCAACTCCTATCTCACTTCCACCCTCGAGTGCACCCAGGAGGGCTCAAGGAAGCTCGCGAAGGAGATCTGGGGAGGGCTCGCGACAAAAACCCGCCCCAGCCAACCGTCCTGCACCCCGCTCAGACCGCCGAGCACAGGATGCGGAGGGTGGTAGAGCGGAGTGGCCGCGACCTAGCTTAATCTGCCCTGACGGGACTAGGATTGCGTCCCCAGTTAGTCATCCTCCTTCACCAATAAGATACCCATCTCCTCCCCATCCAGTCCGAGACATTCCGGCTCATGGGAGAAGCAGGAGAAATCTTCCTTCCGTCGAACCCCCCCATCGTAGCCGGGCGCCCAGGGAAGTCCCTCACCCTCACCCTCAACGGTGGGCTCCGAGCTTTTCAAATGGAAGTTACTGGATCGGGAGTCGTCGAAGTGACATATCCGGCGGAGACCTGCGCCATCGCTTGAGCTCGGCACAAAGCCCTCAGGCCGCCCCGAGGGGCGACCTTCAAGATCGTCTAAACTCTCAGAGAGACCCAGGTGGAAATGGCAGTCGTGCTCGCCAAGGGGAAGGCCTATCTGAAGTACGTGACAGTGGGAATGTCCCATATAACCTATCTCAAGATAGGAGGGACAATAACCCGCCTAACGCGTACCATGGAACCGGAGCTGTTGAACAGCCCCGGAACAACCAAGGAAGTCAGGACCAAACCCTTGAGTGTCTGGCTCAGATGGAGGAGCTGATGAGGAAGCTCTTATCAGAAAAAGAAAAAGATGATTACGACTCGGGCGATGAACTCGAGCTCTTCGCCCCCAGCATAGCAGCTACGGCGTATCCACCTGGTTTTCGTATGCCTCACTTGTCCAAGTTCAATGGAGACGGGGACCCGTCAGATCATCTGGATATGTCAACACCCTGATGATGGCCCACAACATTGGTCTCGAGCAGAGATGTTTGATATTTCCTTCCACCTTGACTGGGCCGGCCAAACAATGGTTCAAGCAGAATAAAAAGCAGTCCATCAGCTCGTGGAAAAACTTTTCTACCGACTTTAAGAGGGCATTCTGAGCTTCTCAGGCTGCCCCCATCAAAGCTGACACCCTGGCGAATGTAAGACAGCAGCCCGGCGAACCTTTGAAAGCTTACCTGAGCAGATTCACAAACGTCGCTGCTCGAGCCAGGGACGCAGACGACAGCTCCAAGCTCATGGCCTTGAGGACTGGGATCCTCGTCGAAGGCGGACTCTTGGAAGAGATACAGAGAAAGGGTGTCAGCACCATAAACGAATTCCTAAATAGGGCCCAGGGATGGATAAACCTAGAGGAGGCGCGAGCATTAGCTGCGGGAACCAGACAGGCCCCTGAACAGCCCGCTGGAGTGGGAACGGATGTTGTGACAGCGACACAAACCGTTACACAGAATAACCAATTTGGTGGAGGCAAGCGAAAAGGAAGCAGCGAGGGTAGCCAACACGACCCGAAGAAGAACAAGTCCATGGAAAAATTTAAGCCAGTCTACGCAACATATACCGAGCTCACACACACTAGGGAGAACATTTTCCTAGCAAACTCTGCTCGCCTCCCCTGGAAGAAGCCGGAACCGTTGATGCACCAGAAGGGTAAGTGAGACCCCTCCAAGTTTTATCGGTTCCACAATGACATTGGACACAACACTGATGATTGTAGGCACCTGAAGGATGAGATCGAGACTCTCATCAGAGCTAGACCCTTGGCTCAGTATGCGTGGAATATAGTTCCCGCCGGCCAACCAGCTTTGGAAGTTCCGATAAGTCAGCCCGGGCCTCGGATAGATCAGGACGTCCCTCCTCCTATGATAGGAGGAGATATCTCCACGATCTCCAGAGGCCCCCATCTGGCTGGCACGAGCAGAGGTGCCCATAAGAGATATGTCAACGAACTTAAGGCTCATAATGGAGTAGAGTTCGTCCCTGAGTAGCATCTACCCAAACAGCAACGATTAGAGAGGCAACCAATCATATTCACCGAGGAAGGTGCCAGTCAGGTCCAGTTCCCTCATAGCGACCCTCTGGTCGTAGCTGCTCAACTCGCTAACCGAAGAGTTAGGAGAATACTGGTCGATAATGGGAGCTCGGTGAACCTGCTGTTCCGGTCTACGCTGGAAAAGATGGGTTTATCTATCACCGAGTTGAAAGCCACCTCCATGATGCTATATGGATTCTCTGGAGAAGGGGCGGCAGCAATAGGAACAATCGAGTTGGTGATCACCCTGGGAGAGGGACCCCGGACTGTCTCAAAACTCCTCGAGTTTGTGGTCATCGATTGTCCCGCCGCGTACAATGTTATTTTGGGCCGACCAACATTGATAGTGTTTGAAGCCATAACCTCCATCCACCACCTCGCGCTAAAATTTCCCTCTTCCTCAGGGATATGCACGGTCCGAGGTGATTAGCTCGCTGCCAGGGAATGCTACAGCATTTCTATGAAGGGAAAATCAAAACCTGGGCAGTTAACGATGACCATCCAGGGCGGGAATGAGAAATCTCAAGAACTTGTGCCTAGTCCTGAGATTGAAAAACCTCAGAGTGCCAAAGGGGAGAATTTCATCTTAAACAATGATATCAACCTCAGAATAGGCGAGGATAGATCCGAGCTCCAGGCCATCGAAGAGCTCGAGGAGGTAAGCATCGATCCACAAGATCCCTCGAAGGTGGTAAAGCTCGGGAAAAACCTATGTAGCGAAAGGAAGATGGAGCTGATTAAGTTTCTGCAGGAGAATCTAAGTGTGTTAGGCTGGTCTCATGAAGAAATGGTAGGGATCAGTCCGAGCGTCATCATGCACACCCTCCACTTGGATAAAAGTGTGCCTACAAAATCCCAGAAACAAAGGCGCCTGAGAACAACCCAAGCTGAGGCCCTAGAAGAGGAAGTAGCCCGAAACAAAGTGCGGCTTTATCCGTGAGGAAAAATTCCCGATCTGGGTCGCCAATCCCGTGTTGGTCCCGAAGCCCAATGGGAAATGGCAGACTTGCATCGACTTCTCTGATCTGAACAATGCCTGCCCCAAAGATTGCTTCCCCTTGCCAAGGATCGACCAATTGGTAGACACCACAGCGAGGCACGAGCTCATGTCTTTTATGGATGCATACTCGGGCTATAATCAGATCGCCATGAATCCAGCAGACCAGGAACACACTAGCTTCATGACCCCAACTAACATTTATTGTTACAAGGTCATGCCCTTCGGGCTGAAGAACACCGGAGCTACATACTAGAGGTTGGTAAATAGGATGTTTACCAACCAGATCGGGAAGAATATGGAAGTGTATGTTGACGACATGCTGGTCAAGTCGAAAACTGCCGATAATCATGTTTTCGATCTGGAGGAATGCTTTAAGATATTGAGAGAATACAGCATGAGGCTTAACCCCCAAAAATGTACTTTCGGGGTCGCGTCAGGAAAATTCCTGGGTTTCATTGTCAATACCAGGGGAATAGAAGCAAACCCTGATAAGATCAGGTCGCTACTCGAGATGCCCTCACCCCGGTCGCGAAAGAATGTTCAAAGTCTGACAGGAAGGGTGGCGGCCCTTAATCGATTTATTTCTAAATCTACCGACAAGTGTCTACCATTCTACAACCTGCTCCGAGGGAATAAGAAATTCGAGTGGACCAAGGAATGCGAACGTGCCTTCCTCGATCTGAAAGCATATTTAGCCAAGCCGGCCGTATTATCCAAACCAACGGTAGGAGAGCCTCTTTTCCTTTACCTAGTTGTCACGGAAGATGCAACTAGCGTAGTATTCGTTCGAGAAGAAGACCAATCTCAAAAGCTAGTCTATTACATCAGCAAGAGCCTTCTCAAAGCTGAATCCCAATATCCGTTGATGGAAAAGATGGCTTTCTATCTCATTACGGCCTCCCAAAAGCTCAGACCATATTTCTAGTCCCACTCAATACACGTCATAACCGATCAGCCTTTAAGGCAGGTTTTGCAAAAACCTGAAGCATCGGGACGCCTGTTGAAGTGGGCTATTGAACTCAGCCAATTTGAGATATTGTACATACCGCGAACTGCAATAAAAAGCCAGGCCCTGGCTGATTTTGTGGCAGAGTGCACAGGATTCCGAGAAGATCCTGCAGAAGAGTCAGTCCAGGCCTCCTTAACCCAGGCCTCGTGGAAGGTCTTCGTAGATGGCTCGTCTAACGAGAGCGGCTCCGGGGCTGGAATCATATTGATATCCTCGGAAGGACATCGATTCCACTCAGCGTTGCGATTCGGATTCAAAGCGTCCAACAACGAGGCTGAATACAAAGCTCTACTGGCTGGGCTAAGGGTGGCCCAGGAGCTGAAGGCCAGCTCCGTCCAGTGTTACAGCGATTCCCAGCTCGTGGTAAACTAAGTGTTAGGGGAATAACAAGCACGAGGAACCAAGATGGCTGCTTACTTGGCCAAGGCAAAGAGCGAGTTATCAACATTTGAGCGTGGCTCAATCGAGCAGATACCTTGGGAGCAGAATGCCAACGCGGATGCCCTCGCGAAGCTCGCTACCTCTGGGGAGGTGGAGACTTTGGGGCTGGTTCTGGTAGAGTTCTTGGAACGGCCCAGCATAGAGGAAGTCGGGGCGGAGATCGAGAAGATTGATGCCAGACCGACTTGGATGACTCCCATCCTCGAGTATCTCACAGCAAGAAAGATACCCGAGGTACGAAATGACGCAAGGAGGTACTTTACCAAGCTCCAAGGTATACAGTGATAGATGGGACATTATATCAGCGTGGACACTCTTTACCTCTCCTACGGTATGTTCTGCCAGGCAAGGTGAAGGCCATCTTACAGGAAGTGCATGAGGGTTTTTGCGGAGATCACACTAGGGGGCAAAACCTGGCCCTGAAGATATTAAGGCAAGGGTATTACTGGCCCACTCTGTTGAAGGACTCGATCTCCTACGTCAAAAAATGTGACAAGTGCCAGGGATTTGCCACAGTTGCCCGAGCTCCCCCGGTCGAGCTGAAGATGATCTCGTCCCCGTGGCCATTCGCGATCTGGGGGATTTACTTGGTTGGTGCCCTCCCTACTAGAAAGGGAGGAGTTTGTTACGCGGTGGTGGCTATCGACTACTTCACCAAGAGGGCAGAAGCAGAGCCCCTGGCAACGATCACTTCAAAAGGAGTCCTCGACTTCGTGGTTAAGAGCATTATCTACCGATTCGGGCTGCCAAAGAAGATCATGTCAGATAATGGAACACAGTTCGATAGCGACCTCTTCACCAAATTCTATGAGAGGCACGGCATTGTTAAAAGCTTCTCCTTCGTGGCATATCCCCAGGCCAATGGGCAGGTCGAGGCCGTCAATAAGACGCTAAAGGCAAGCCTTAAGAAAAGACAGGGCGAAGCCAAGGGAGTTTGGCTAGAACAGCTCCCCCAGCAACTGTGGGCATACCAGACCTCACATCGAACGCCGACGGGTCATACTCCTTTCTCCCTGACTTTCGGGAGTGAGGCAGTCCTTCCTGTCGAAGTAAAGGTATCCTCGCATAGAGTCTAGGCATTTGACCAAGACCAGAATGACGAATTGCTATGTGCGTCCCTCGACCTGATTGACGAAAAACGAGAAGATTCACAGCTGCAGCTCGCGCATTATCAACAAAAGGTCACTCGTTATTTCAACTCAAAGGTCAAGAAACACGTCTTTAGCGTTGGCGACCTAGTACTCAGAAGAGTCTTCCTAGCCAGTAAAGATCCCAAGGATGGAGTGTTGGGACCAAACTGGGAAGGGCCCTACCAAACAACCGAGGTCGTGAAAGAAGGAACCTACAAGCTAGCTCGACTAAATGGAGAAGCAGTCCCACGGACTTGGAACGCTATCCACTTGAAGAAATATTATCAATAATATCGTTGTAAGGCTTAATTGGAAAGGCCATCTTTTGTTTATTAAGTAATAATAGCTAATCTTTTACATTATTGTATATGTTTTTGGGTGTAAACTCAAGTAACCATGAAAGACCCTTTCCTGATTACTTGGGGGGTATATATCCTGGATATAACCTGTACGCCCTGATTTTCCAACGGCCTATTAGCGAGCTGAGATATGGCCTAATTATATCAGCCACGTGGATACCCCATGACCGGAGCTGCCGTCATCAGGTCCTACCTCTTTAGCTCGAGGTAGCCAAAGGTTCGCCAAGATTACTCAAGGGCCGAGTCAGGACTATGAAGGCCGTAGGTCAAGAAGGCGTCCAGCTCGAGGTACAAGCTGGAGTTGGAAGTTGTGGCCCTTTATAAAATCAACCACGCAATGTAAACGTGCATATATCAGACATCACATGTCTGATATATCCCTGAATTCTTGGACACGCAGCATGAACGTGCGTATTCAGACACCCACGACTGGGTTGGACCGTGCGGCCCATTATCCCCCTTACCTGTTGATTAGACTACACTTCATTTGTCAGGTTTTAGGAATTAATCATGAATGTCACAGAAGTGACATGATGGGTAAGAAGGTCACAGGATGACCCCCCTTACCAACTCCCAGGTGCCCTCTCCTATAAATATGGAGACCCTGGGAGTTAAAAAGGGTTGGATTCTATTGTGTAACGAAATATCCTGTAAAGAATACCAGAAATATAGCAATAATATTGGCTGGTGGAGTAGAAGGATTTTAACATTTGAACCACCTAAAAACGTAATTGTGTCATTAGTCCATTTAAAGATCATTCATCTATTTCGGTTCATTATTAAGCACTAATCTCTTTCTCTTATTTTCTTAATTACCTGTTGGCGATGAACCGTGTCAACAGTTTAGTGCTTTCATTGAGAGCTAGTTAGATTGGTGCTATCGCAAACATCCAACTATGGTGACCACTCGATCAAGACACGGTAACAAGGCAGAACAACATGATGGGCAGGAGGCTCATCATGCCGCCATCTCCGGTGGGCAAAATCTTGAAGTCCAGCAGCGGCCGGGCAAGCAGCCGATAGGCCAGAATGACACTGGAAGTTCGGCACCCCGGCCACCTAATCCAAACACGGATTTTTACACGGCGATAGAGATGGAGAACGCTCAGCTGAGGAGCCAACTGGCGAAAGCTAGTCAGCAGATTAAGGAGGTGTTGGCCCGATTACCCCCTCTTACACCTGACACTAACGTTGGAAAGAGGAAAAGCTAGACTCGTAAGTCCCGCCAGGGTAATCGGTCCAGGACTAGCTGCTCGGATAGACCTCCGACGTCCAACTCTACTCCCTCATCGCACCATCGAGAGGCAAACTTCGAAGAAATACCTAGAGTCGAACAACAGTATATCCACTCGGTCTGAACTTCAACTCCCAGCTCATTACAAGACTCGAGCGCGCCCAGGAGGGCTCAAGGGAATTCTAGAAGGAGATACGGGGAGGGCTTACAGTACCAGCCCGTCCTGCGCCTCGTCCATATTGTCAGGCACGGGGCCCACAGGTTGGCAGGGCCGAAAGGCCCCCACCTAACTTGATCTGCCCTAACGGAACCAGGATTGCATCCCCAGTCAGACATCCTTCATCACAAATAATATATCCGTCTCCTCCTCGGCCTATCCGAGATATTCCAACTTATGGAAGCAGCAGGAGAAACCCGCCATCCGCAGGACCTTCCCATCGTAGCAGGGCGCCTAGAGGGAGCCCGGATCCTCACCCCCAGAGGCGGACTCCGAGCTTCTCTAACGAGAGCTACTAGACCGGCAGTCGTCGGAGTGACCTTTCTGGCGGAGACCTGCGTCAACGCTTAAGCTCGGCGCAAAGTCCTCAAGCCAGCCCGAGAGGCGACCTACGAGATCGCCTTAACTCTCATAGAGGGGACCCGGTAGGAGGTGGCAGCCATGCTCGCTCAGGGGGAGACTTGTCCGAGGTACGTAACGGTAGGAATGCCCCAAATAACCTATCCCAAGATAGGAGGGGAAATAACCCACCAAACGTATACAATGGATCCAGAGCTGTTGAACAGCCCCGGAGTAACCAAGGAAATCAGGACAAAACCCTTGAGCGCCTTGCTCAGATAGAGGAACTAATGAGAATGCTCCTATCGGAGAAAGAGAAAGACGAATATGATTCGGGGGACGAGCTTGAGCTCTTCGCCCCCAGCATAGCAGCAACGGCATACCTACCCGGTTTCCGTGTGCCGCACCTGTCCAAATTCAACAGAGACGGAGATCCGTCGGATCATCTGGGGATGTTCAATACCCTGATGAATGCCCACAACATTGGCCCTAAGCTGAGGTGTCTGATATTTCCCTCCACACTGACCGAGCCAGCCAGACAATGGTTCAAGCAAAGCAAGAAACAATCAATTAGCTCCTGGAAAACTTTCTCTGCTGACTTCAAAAGGGCATTCCGAGCCTCCCAGGCTGCCCGCGTCAAGGCCGACTCCCTGGCTAACGTGAGGCAACAGCCCGACGAGCCTTTGAAGACTTACCTGAGCAGGTTCGCGAACGTCGCTGCTCAGACCAGAGATGCAGATGACAGCTCCAAGCTCATGGCTTTGAGAACTGGAATCCTCGTCGGAGGGGGACTCTAGAATGAAATACAAAGGAAGGGAGTCAACTTAGTAAACAAATTCCTAAATAGGTCCCAAGGGTGGATCAACTTGGAGGAGGCCCAAGCCTCACATGCAGGAACCAACCAGGTTCCTGAGCAGCCCGCTGGAGTGGGAACGGAGGTCGTGACAGCGACCCAGAACATTACACATAATAACCAGTTCAGTGGGGGCAAAAGAAAGGGGAACGGCGAGGGCAACCAACACGGCCCAAAGAAGAATAAGTCCGTAGAAAAATTTAAGCTGATCTACGCGACTTATACAGAGCTCACCCACTCTAGGGAGAACATCTTCCTAGCGAACTCTGCTCGCCTCCCCTGGAAGAAGCCGGAGCCGTTAAAGCACCAGAAGGGGAAAAGAGACACCTCCAAGTTTTGCTGTTTCCACAACGACGTTGGGCACAATACCGATGATTGTAGGCATTTGAAAGATGAGATTGAAACTCTCATCAGAGCCGGCCCCTTGGCTCAATATGCGTGGAACAGGGTTCCTACAAGCCGACCTGCTCCGGAAGCCCTGGTCAGTCAACCCGGGTCTCGGGTAGATCAAGACGTCCCTCCTCCAGTGATAGGAGGAGAGATATCCACAATCTCGGGAGGTCCGCATTTGGCTGGCACAAGTAGGGATGCCCAAAAGAGGTACGTAAACGAACTCAAGGTGCATAATGGAGTAGAGTTTGTCCCCGAGCAGCATCTGCCAAAGCAGCAACGATTGGAGAGGCAACCAATCATCTTTACTGAAGAAGATGCTAGCCACGTTCAATTCCCTCATAACGACCCTCTGGTCGTAGCAGTGCAGCTCGCTAATCGGAGGGTTAGGAGAATGTTGATCGATAATGGGAGCTCGGTAAACCTTCTATTCCGGTCCACGCTGGAGAAGATGGGTTTGACTGTCGCCGAGCTGAAGGCGACCTCCATGATGCTATATGGTTTCTCAGGAGAAGGATCAGTGGCCATAGGGACGATCAAGCTGGTGATCACCTTAGGAGAGGGACCTCGGACAGTCTCAAAACTCCTTGAGTTCGTGGTCATCGACTTCCCCGCTGCGTACAATGCCATTTTGGGCCGACCTACACTTATAGCTTTTGAGGCCATCACCTCTGTTCACCACCTCGCGCTAAAATTCCCATCTCCCACGAGAATATGCACGGTCCGTGGCGATCAGCTCGCTGCCAGGGAATGCTACAGCATTTCCATGAAGGGAAAATCGAAACCCGGGTAGCTAACGATGGCCATCCAAGGTGGAGGAGAGGAATCTCAGAAACCTTTAGCTAATCCTGAGATTGAAAAACCTCAGAGCGCCGAGGGGGAAAGTATCATCCTAAGTGAGGATATTGACCCCCGAATAGGCGAGGACAAGTCTGAGCTCCAAGCTATTGAAGAGCTCGAGGAAGTAAACATCGATCCACAAAATCCTTCACGGATGGTCAAGCTCGGGAAAAACCTCTGTGGCAAGAGGAAAGCGGAGCTAATCGAGTTTCTGCAAGATAACCTGGATGTGTTTGCATGGTCACACGAGGACATGGTGGGAATCAGTCCAAATGTCATCATGCACACCCTTCATTTGGATAAGAGCATTCCTGCAAAGTCCCAGAAGCAGAGGCGCATGGGAACAACTCGGGCTGAGGCCTTAGAAGAAGAAGTAGCCCGACTCAAGAAATGCGGCTTTATCCGTGAAGCCAAGTTTCCGGTTTGGGTCGCCAACCCCATGCTGGTCCGGAAGCCCAACGGGAAATGGCGGACCTGCATCGACTTCTCCGACCTGAATAAAACCTACCCCAAAGATTGTTTTCCCTCGCCAAGGATAGATCAATTGGAGGATGCCACGGCGGGGCACAAGCTTATGTCCTTTATGGACGTGTACTCAGGCTATAATTAGATCGCCATGAATCCGGCGAACCAGGAGCACACCCGCTTCATGACCCCGACTAACGTCTATTGTTACAAAGTCATGCCATTCGGGTTGAAGAACGCCGGTGCTACATACCAGAGATTAGTGAATAGAATGTTCGCCAACTAGATCGGGAAGAACATGGAAGTGTACGTTGATGACATGCTGGTCAAGTCAAAGACTGCCGATAACCATGCTTCCGACCTGGAAGAGTGCTTCAAGATACTAAGAGAATACGGCATGAGGCTTAACCCTCAGAAGTGCACTTTCGGGGTCGCGTCTGGAAAATTCCTGGGTTTCATTGTCAACACTAGAGGAATCGAGGCTAACCCCGATAAGATCAGGTCATTGCTCGAGCTTCCCTCACCTAGGTCGCGTAAAGACGTCCAAGGCCTGACAGGAAGGGTGGCAGCCCTAAATTGGTTTATTTCAAAATCCACCGACAAGTGCCTGCCATTCTACAACCTGCTCCGAGGAAATAAGAAATTCGAATGGACAGAGGAGTGCGAAAGTGCTTTCCTCGACCTGAAGGCACATCTGGCCGAGCCGCCCGTATTGTCCAAACTAAAGGCAGGAGAGCCCCTTTTCCTCTACCTAGCTGTCACAGAGGATGAAGCTAGTGCTGTATTGGTCCGAGAAGAAGACCAGGTTCAGAAATCGGTCTACTACATTAGCAAGAGACTTCTCGGGGCTGAATACCGATACCCGTTGATTGAAAAATTGGTGTTCTGTCTTATCACGGCCTCCCGAAAGCTCAGGCCATATTTCCAATCCCACTCAGTACACATCATGACCGATCAGCCTTTAAGGCAGGTTTTGCAAAAACCTGAAGCATCGGGACGCCTGTTAAAGTGGGCTATCGAACTCAGTCAGTTCGAAATTTTGTACACCCCCCGAACTTCCATAAAGAGTCAAGCCCTGGCCGATTTTGTAGCAGAGTGCGTAGGATTCAGGGGGGATCCTGTGGAAGGGTCACCCCAGGTCACCTCGACCCAGGCGTCATGGAAGATCTTCGTGGATGGCTCATCCAATGAGAATGGCTCCGGGGCTGTAATCATTTTGATATCCCCAGAGGGGCATAGATTCCACTCGGCTTTGAGATTCGGATTCAAGGCCTCCAACAAGGAGGCCGACTACAAAGCTTTGCTGGCTGGACTGAGGGTAGCCCAGGAGCTGAAGGCAAGTTCCGTTCAATGCTTCAGCAATTCCCAGCTCGTGGTAAACCAGGTGCTAGGTGAATATCAAGCACGAGGAGCCAAGATGCTGCTTACCTGGCCAAGGTAAAAGCCGAACTGTCCGCGTTTGAACGAGGCTCAATCGAGCAGATACCTCGAGAGCAGAACGCTAACGCAGACGCTCTCGCCAAGCTCGCTACCTCCGGGGAGACAGAGGGTCTGGGGTTAGTATAGGTAGAGTTCTTGGAGAAACCAAGTATAGAAGAGGTCGGGGCGGAGGTCGAGATGATTGACACTAGACCGACCTGGATAACCCCCCTCCTTGAGTATCTCACCAATGGAAAGTTACCCGAAGGACGTAATGACGCACGGCGGGTACTGTACCAGGCCCCAAGGTATACGGTGATAGAGGGGATGTTGTACCGATGTGGGCATTCCCTACCTCTTCTATGATGTGTTCTACCAGGCGAAGCAAAGGCCATCCTGCAGGAAGTGCATGAGGGTTTATGCGGGGATCACACTGGGGGGCAAAGCTTGGCCCTAAAAGTCTTAAGACAAGGGTATTACTGGCCCACTCTATCAAAGGACTCGATCTCATACGTCAAGAAATGTGACAAGTGCCAGCGATTCACCACAGTTGCCCGAGCTCCCCCAGTCGAGCTGAAGATGATCACGTCCCCATGGCCATTTGCGATCTGGGGAATCGACTTGGTTGGCGCCCTCCCTACTGGAAAGGGCGGGGTCCGCTACGCTGTGGTGGCCATCGACTACTTCACGTAGTGGGCTGAGGCAGAACCTTTGGCAACAATAACCTCCAAGAAATTCCTCGACTTGGTGGTCAAGATCATTATCTGTCGGTTCGGGCTGCCGAAGAAAATCATATCCGACAATGGGACTCAGTTCGACAGCGACCTCTTCACCGAATTTTTCGAAAGGTACGGAATTGTGAAAAGCTTCTCATCCGTGGCCTATCCCCAGGCAAATGGCCAGGTCGAAGCTGTCAATAAGATACTAAAGGCGAGCCTTAAGAAGAGACTAGACGAAGCCAAGGGGGTCTGGCCAAAACAGCTCCCCCAAGTTCTGTGGGCATACCGGACCTCGCATCGGACTCCTACAGGTCATACTCCTTTCTCCCTGACTTTTGGGAGTGAGGCAGTCCTCCCTGTCGAGATTAAGGTATCTTCGCATAGAGTCCAGGCTTATGACCAGGACCGCAACCACGAAATACTTTGCGCTTCCCTCGACCTGATTAGTGAAAGACGAGAAGATTCGCAGCTTCAGTTCGCACATTACTAGCAAAAAATCACTCGTTGTTTCAACTCAAAGGTCAAAAAACGCGCCTTTAGCATTGGCGACCTGGTCCTCAGAAGAGTCTTCTTGGCCGGTAAGGATCCCAAAGATAGATTATTGGGACCGAACTGGGAAAGGCCATATCAAATCACCGAGGTCATTAAGGAAGGAACTTATAAATTAGCTCGGCTCAATGGAGAAGCAGTCCCACGAACCTGGAACGCTATTCATTTGAAGAAATATTATCAGTAGCACCCTTGTAAGGCTTAGAAGCCACCTTTTTTTTTTTAAGCAATGAGAATTAAATCTTTGTTTATTATTATGTATATTTGTGGGTATAATCTCAAGTAACCACGAAAGACCCTTTCCTAGTTACTTGGGGGGCATATGGTGCCTAGATATAACCAGATCGCCTTAAAGGCTTAGAAGTTGATTCAAATTGATTGATCATTTTTTTTCTTAAAAAACATGAGATATCGATAAAGGATTAACGCGAACTAAGTCTTATCCTGGATATAACCAGGTCGGCTCAAAACTTAGAAGTTGATTCAAATTGATTAATCGGTGTTTTTCTTAAAAAGCACAAGATATTAGTCAAGAATTAACACGAACTAAGTTTTCAAACTAACGTCCTGGACATAACCAGGTCATAAAACTTAGAAGTTAATTCAAATTGATTGATCGTTGTTTTTCTTAAAAAGCACGAGATATTGATAAAAATTAACGCGAACTAAGTTTTCAAACTAACATCCTGGACATAACCAGGTCATAAAACTTAGAAGTTAATTCAAATTGATTGATCATTGCTTTTCTTAAAAAGCACGAGATACCAATAAGAGGTTAACACGAACTAAGTTCTTAATGCAATGTCCGGAGTGCAACCGGGACTTATCCTAGAAGTTGGGTCAAGATTGGTTAACATGTTTTTTCTAAGGAAAATATAAAAGCATCAATCATAGCGCCAACAAAAAGAAAAGTGTATAGAGGCAAAAATGGATAAAGCCAATTGTTCTCGAGGTTGAAAAACCTCATACAAAAGTTACAAAAAATAATAATAATAAAAGTGTTCGAAAAAGAAATGCTCTAGGCCCCACCGGGCTGCTCCGTTGAGGTCGCCGTCTCGCCCTCCTGCTCGACCGCTGTGGAGGTTTCCCCAGTCTCAGAGGGCGCCTCTTGCTAAAGATGAGCTTTGAACCCCTTCAGGAAGGGCTCCCAGACTTCCGCTCCTAGGAAGGAAAAATCGCCATCAGGGTTGAAGACCCAACAGTGGTATAGCATGTCCTCCATGGCGGAGCTGGAAGCCGCCTTCTCCTTTTCCAAGGCGGCCTTAGCCTCCTCGACCTCGGTTTTTGTGGAATCCAGCGCGGCCCAGGCAGTCCTGGCCTCCTCCAGTTCGGCCATTACAGCGGCTAGGGTGGCCTTGTAAGCCTCGGCCTCATCCAGCTTGGGGCGAGACGCGTCCAACTCAGCCCGCGCGGCCGCCAAGGCATCCTTGGCCTCCTGTTCCTGCTTTTGGGCAGTCTTTAGGGCGGCCAAAGTAGTCTACTGGGCGGCCAAAATAGCCTGATGCTCGCCCCTCATGTCCTCGAGGCGAGCCTTGGACCTGGATATGCTCCGGTGAGGAGCCAAGGCACCCTGTAAAGCAAAGAGGCAACTGCCTTAGAAAAGAAAAAACAAAGAACGTACGATGCATGATAACCAAAGGGTACAAAATTGTAACGCCCTACTACCTTAGAGCCGTTACCAAGTGAGTTTTAAAAGAAAACTTTGTGCAATTCACTCGCTAACCGAGGTTTTTAAAACAAAAGTGTGACTAAGCAAAAGTTGAGGCTGTAATCTTTTGAAAATGGTTTACTTTATTGAAAACTTCAAGTATTTAACATTTGGGATCCCAAAATAAGGTTTGAAAACTATTTACAACTTAAAATAAGTTTACAGTCGATAATTATTAAAATCACAGATTATTACAGCCATTTCTCATATAAACCCCCAACCAAAGCAGTCGGGCAGGCCAAACATGTACGCGTCGCTTCATGCTCTCCGTACTCATGATTGGTTGACTCAGTCTTTTCCCTTACCTGCAACACAGAGCACCCGTGAGCCGAAGCCCAGCAAGAAAACTCATGCAGTTCATAACATATGCAAATTATACAGTTAATCATATCAGATATTCCACAGATAAACAGGTCAACCATTAGACTAAGCAACCACGGCCATGCCGCCCCAGAAGCCTTACCAAAGCCTGGGGTCTCGGTCCTCACAGTAAGGATATCACATGTATCCACTGGGTCCTACCCTGACTATAAGCATCCCATGTGCTAAGTATTACTTCCGACCCCACTGCCGTTCTCGGCTCCATTGCCGTTCTCGGCTCCGTTGTCGTTTCATTCCACTATAATCACATATAGCATAACTCAAACAACTTTCAAACAAATATCAATTCATTTAAGTCTGCACCCTAACATGTAATGCCATATAGGGCCGTGCCCCGCAATCACACTATGGGCCCATGCCCTATCCTACGGGTGCTATAGTTTTCTTACCTGTCAATTCGATAGCTTTCAACACTTGACTCCTTGAGCACGATCCCATACGAGCCTTAGCGCACACCTAAACATAGCCATAGGTCAAAGTCAACACCGAACCCCAAGTCCGAAAACCTATCCTCGGGACCAATCCCAAGCCCCCCGGGAAGTCCTAGATCCACAAAACAAGGTGGCGGAGTCGAACCCCGAACCCTAGGTCAAAATCCCTCACAAATAGCCCAAAAACCCCATTCTGGGCGCAGGGTAGCGCTACAGTGCTCAAAAGAGAGCGCTATAGCGCTACAAGCAGAATCAGCACCACCCCAGAAAGAAGGCCTAGCGCTACAGCGCCCAAAGACTAGCGCTGTAGCACTAGTTGCAAGCAGGCAACACCAGAAATCGTTTTCTGCGATTTCTTTCAACCAAACTCAACCCAAACTTCCCCAAATCTTTACCAAACTCAAAATCAAGCTTATAAACACTCTCCACTCATCCCAAGCATCTCAAATCCTCAAAACCCAAGCACATTCATCCCAAATCTCAAAATTCACCATGATCAACCCTAAACCCAGAAATTCAGTCAAACAACAAGGTTAAAGGCTTAGAATTCATACCGTTGATGCAATTTCGACCTTGATTCATTTCCTAGACCTCCATAGCTTGCTCATCCTCAAAGCTTGCCCAGAAATTCCCTAAAATTTCCATCATCTCAGCTCAAAACACAGCTCAAACCAGCCAAACCCTTAAAACTGAAATCTCTAAAAAACTTACCTCAAAAGTTAATGTGATCTTGCTAATCCTTGCCAAATCTTCAAGTCCAACTTAAGATCCTTGATGCTCAGCCTATCCTAGCACTCCACTGAGTTTTGCCCCAAGATATTTGAAGAGAAGAGGTGCTAGAACCCCAAACCGATCCTTTGGAAAACCCCTCTGTTTTTCTCTCTTTTCTTTTCTTCCTTTTTCTTTCTTTTCCACAGCCTTTACACTTTTCCTAACAATCCCACTAAGTATATAAAGCCCCAATAATCAATCTCTAAAAAGCCAATTGACCAAAATGCCCTCCCTATTAATTCTAAACCCTTTTTGTCCATGTAGGGCCATTTTAGTCAATTTACCCAATTCCCGCTAATCCTCAAGTGTCTCTAATATTTTCCCGTTGCTTTCCAACACCTGATAAATCACCAAATAAGTATTCCCCATCATCAAAATTAATCTCAATCTATTCTCTAAATTCCTGCTTATACCCCCAGGCTCGCCCCGAGCCGGGTATAAATTCCCGCCATGACTTTTCCGCTAATCTGCTCTCTGGGATCGTCTCGAGTCACAAACCATGGATACACCCACATACCACTGTGGTCTCAACAATCATCACATATCAATACAGTTATGCCCAAAATGGCCAAAATTACAATCATGCCCTTCTAACACAATCAGGGCCTACATGCATACTAATACACATAGTCATCCATCTCAAATAGTCAATTAGTCATATAACATGCTTTAAATCATAACCGTGCATTTTACTCATTAAAATCAAACATAATTCCCATATGCCCTCTTGGCACACTAATCAAGGCCCTTAAGCCTTATTAGCGATTTTGGGTCGTTACAAAAATGGATAGCCAGCTTACCGTTAGAGCCATTCCTAGTGAAGACTCCATCACGCTCTCCGGGCTCCTTGTTTCGATCGCCCACAGGTCCCTTTCGGTGGTGCCATAGTAGTGGTCGATGGTGTAGGTCACCGTCTCGTACACCGTCCCCCGAAAGACGTCGGGAATTTTCTCCAGGCCTGGGGGTCCACCGGAATGCGCACCTCGGGGGCTGCGGTTGCCAAAATCCCAGGCTCCGCCCCAGTATCCCGAACAAAGGCCGGAGCTCGTGGAGGGGGCGAGGGCATCTTCTCCACTGCGGCAGGAGGTGGAGGTACCTTGGCCTGGGCAGCTGAGGTCTGGTCTTTCCCCTTTGCAGGGGACTTGGTTGGGGTCCCAGCGGCTTTCTTCGCCACCCGAAGCTTCTTCATTTTGGGCCCAGAGGCCCCAGCAGAAGAGTTCCCTCTGGCGAACATAGCTCGCAGGTCTCTGTTCCCGGGCTGAGACATTTCCTCTGGCAAACCAAAGACAACATTAATATACAAGTAAGCATTTATGCGAGAACAAAAATAAGGGGAAAAAAGCGGAACTCAAGTATATATATTGAAAGGGATCCTACCCCCCAAGCTAGAAGAGGAATCTATGGTCACGACCATCGACCCCGGAGCTTCTGTGGGAGAATCTTAGACAATGACTACGCGGGCTGGCACGGATTCTGGGTCCAAAACTGGCTCAAGACTAGACTCTTCTACGTACTGCCTAAGACCCGGAGCTACGATACCCTCCCAGAGCGAGGGCCATGACCAAATATTGGTCCCATACTCCTCAAATAAGGCCGACCTAAAGGCTAAAGTGTTGTCTACGACTACAGTACCCCTAGGGCAGCTACTCTCATAATCCAGCACGAGCCGGTCGACACACTGGATTAGGGTTACGTCGAGGTCGGGGTTGTTTCGATGGCGTTGGACGGGCTGGTTGGGATTAAACCTAGCTAACCGAGGATCGGGGGTGGCCCTGTCTAAGCCCCTAAACATGTAAGGATTATCTTGCCCAGAGGGACCTGCGGCTGCTCCGGACCGGATCCTTTCCTCGTCCGTTCTTTGCGCGACCTCCACCGCCCGCTTCCTCCTCGTCCTTACGAGGGGCACCTCGTCCTCCTCGTCTCCTTCCCCCGCGGCCTCCTCCTCGGGGGTGGGCCTCATCTCGCAAGCTGGGGGAAGCCCCCGGGGTCTCCTCATGGCCAAAGTCTAGCCCGGAGAGATCAGTTTGCATGCCAACATCGACTCGTCTGTCACGAGCTGGCGATAGTCCTTTTCACTGGGGGCAGACCCGCCAGTGACTCGTACTGACTCCCGAGGATCACAGACTTGTCTGTCCTCGCGAAAATGGCTGCAGAATTATTCTAAGTCAGAAAGGGATAAAGGGGGAGCTAACCAATACTTAACTTACGAGCTAAGAGTAAAAGGTACTTACGAGGATGGTTGAAGTAGTGCAGTTCACAGTTGCGAAACCCCTTGGACATAAAGAACTGGTCTTTGAAGTCGTTGGGGTGGCTGGGCAGTTCGATGACCGCAGCCGTATTTGGAAATCGGGTCAAGTAATAGAACCCGTCGCCTCGCCCCCGCTGCTCCGGGCTGGCCTTGAGGCAGAAAAAATATAGCATATCTGTCGGAGTGGGGACCTCCCACTCCTGTTTCAAGAATAGATATCTCAACCCCGCCAACAAACGATGGGAGTTGGGGGGGAGCTGGAAAGGAGCCAACCTCACATAGTTGAGGAAGTCGGCGAAGTATTGGTCCAGCGAGAGGAAAGCCCCAGCCTTGAAGTGCTCGTCACTCCAGCTCGATGTTGTGGGAAAGGAATATTTTATTCACTTTCCCCTGGTCAGTGATCTTCGAGACGATCCTCTCAGCCTCGAAGAAAGCATCGGGCACCACCTCGAGCTCCTGCTCCACGGCCGGCCCGAAGACGGGGATTGGGGAGTCTGTCATCACCTCCTTTCCTTTGGATTGTTGGGAGGACGAGCTGCATGCGATCCTCTTAGGAGCGTTCTTCTTGGGTCGCATCTGGTCGCCTAGCGAACAAAAGAAGAAATTTCAGAAAAGGCGACCTATGCATAAGGGAGAATCTAAAGAGAAGTGTTTCCTTAGCACGGGCTGAGGTAATCTCAGCCCGTGGAGAGTGAGACCACGTGGTTCTATGAACATGCGCCTGTTCTCCCAACAAATCCCCGATTACTCAGAATTCGTGTGTCATGAGGGTCAGGATAAATATTTGCCTTGGAAGGAAAGTTTCAGTAGGCAAGAGATGCAAAACCGCCTGTGAAGCGTGTCCCCTAAGCTACCCGGTTTTGCACCCAAAGTACTGGATATCTTAAACAAGCGTACCAAAAGTCCTACCCAGAAGATTTCCCCAGAAAATGCACCCTATAAGCCATGCTCCTAAATGGTTTTCTTCTACAAGTGATACCATAACCTAAAAGCTTTCTCCCTTCATACCCACAAAAAACCAACAAAACCTTGCATGCAGCTATAGGAACCATTTACCTAAGCTACAGTGAAAAGAAAATTTAAAGCGTGCACAGTCAGAAAACTTACGAAGTAGTTTGCTGTGGGGAGGATGAAGGGGTCATCTGGGTTGGGGCCTCAACGGAGTGACTAGTTCCAAAGCCTCAAAGGAACCCTTGCGCCTGATCTTCTGTAATGCTGGGAACGGTAACCGGGAGAAAAAGAGGTTTTTTTTTAGGGTGAGAAGAGAGAAGAAGAAGGGAAATTCATAAAATTTTCAAACAAATGGGTGGCCCATACGTAAGGTGGCCACCCCTTTTATATACGTGAAAGGCCACGTGAGGAGGGTCGTTGGATTGCCCCGATGTGGGATCCAAGGCTCTCAACTCGAAAGGCAGAACGACGGCTAAGTATAGGCTAGGCCATTTAATGTGGTTCTCGGAAGACGTACCGTCACCAACCACGATGTTCCACGTATTCGGCGCCTGCGTAAAAGGTGGAATATTAAGAGTCCATGGAGAAGCCTAAAAGCCCCTACTGTGGCCCTACACGACGTCGTGTACCACGAGCAGGGGCTTGGGGGGCAAATGTACGCCCTGATTTTCTAACGGGCTATTAGCGAGCTGAGATATGGCCTAATTATATTAGCCACGTGGATACCCCATGACCGGAGATGCCGTCGTCAGGTCCTACATCTTTAGCTCGAGGTAGCCAAAGGTTCACCAAGATTACTTAAGGACCGAGTCAGGACTATGAAGGCCACAGGTCAAGAAGGCGTCCAGCTCGAGGTACGAGCTGGAGTTGGAAGTTGTGGCCCTTTATAAAGTCAACCACGCAATGTAAACGTGCATATATCAGACATCACGTGTCTGATATATCCCTGAATTCTTGGACACGCAGAATGAACATGCGTATTCAGGCACCCACGACTGGGTTGGGCCGTGCGGCCCATTATCCCCCTTACCTGTTGATTAGACCACACTTCATTTGTCAGGTTTTAGGAATTAATCATGAATGTCACAGAAGTGACATGATGGGTAATAAGGTCACAGGATGACCCCCCTTACCAACTCCCAGGTGCCCTCTCCTATAAATATGGAGACCTTGGGAGTTAAAAAGGGTTGGATTCTATTGTGTAACAAAATATCCTGTAAAGAATACCAGAAATATAGCAATAATATTGGTTGGTGGAGTAGAAGGATTTTAACCTTTGAACCACCTAAAAACGGAATTGTGTCATCAGTCCATTTAAAGATCATTCATCTATTTCGGTTCATTATTAAGCACTAATCTCTTTCTCTTATTTTCTTAATTACCTATTGGCGAAGAACCGCGTCAACATAACTGTTGACTGTGTTTTTAGCCAACGACGTGAGAACGTCAATAACGACAAACCTTCAAGAGAATTTAAACGACACAGACAGTTTAATCAAGAAAAGTAAATAACACACAAGATTTTATAGTGGTTCAGCCCCGTTCAGTCGGTAATAGCCTAATCCACTTAGAGATTTTATTACTTTATCTACACTCAAGATCAGATGAACCAGTGTCAACTGAGTTTCTTCAGTGTAAATTTTCAGGAATACAAAAAGGGTTTCTCTAAAGGAAAACGCACTTTCTCTCTCTAGAAACTCAGACCAAATTTCAAATTGCCAAAAGTCTCCAAAGAAGAAGAACCCCCAATTTGTGGGAAGAATGAGAGATTCTCGCGCGTGCCAAGACCGGTTCTTGTTGAAGCCGTTTCTGGGAATCTTGACATAGTTCTCCTCTATCTGGTCGACCCATATCTCCTACTGACCATTCATGCAAGTGCTGGTCGGATACATGCATGCTTGACATATGCAAGTGCTGGTAGGACATGCACTTGCTGGTAGGACATGCATTTGCTGGTAGGACATGCACTCCTCTCCTCTAACATGGCAATCTCCTCTAGCATGCCATGTTTCTCATCTAACATGGCACTCTCCTCTAGCATGCCACGTCTCTATTTGGACAACCATGCACTTGTTTGTCATACGCATAAGGACCATGTCCCTAGCCTCTCCTCAGACATGTATCCGAGCACACTCCTTGGACTGCTCCTCGAACCAAAGTCCAATCTCCCCCTTGGACTGCTCCTCGAACCAAAGTCCAATCTCCCTCTTGGACTGCTCCTTGGACCAAAGTCCGACCACACTCCTTGGGCTCTCCTCGGACCAAGGTCCGAACACACCTCTTGGCTCTCCTCGCACTAAGGTCCGAACACACCTCTTGGCTCTCCTCGGACTAAGGTCCGAACACACCTCTTGGGGCTCTCCTCGGACCAAGGTTCGAACACACTCTCCTTGGCTCTCCTCGGATCAAGGTCCGACCAGACCTCTTGGAGTGCTCCTCGGACCAAAGTCCAACCGGGCACACCCTAGCCTAAGTACTCTACTCGGGTGCACTTGGCTTGGTCATGACATCTTTCAAGCAGTCCAAACTCTTCACTGATGTATTGGGCTACTGCTAAGCCAGATCACCCAACTATTCTATGCCACTTGTCATTTCCAAATTTTGGGGATAACAATAACCAAGTCCAAAAACTTAGAAGTTAGTTCAAATTGATTGATCGATGTTTTTCTTAAAAAGCACGAGATATCGATAAAGGATTGACACGAACTAAGTTTTCAAATTAATATCCTGGATATAACCAGGTCCTAAAACATAGAAGTTAGTTCAAATTGATTGATCGATGTTTTTCTTAAAAAGCACGAGATATCGATAAAGGATTGACGCGAACTAAGTTTTCAAATTAATATCCTGGATATAACCAGGTCCTAAAACTTAGAAGTTAGTTCAAATTGATTGATCGATGTTTTTCTTAAAAAGCACGAGATATCGATAAAGAATTGACGCGAACTAAGTTTTCAAATTAATATCCTGGATATAAACAGGTCCTAAAACTTAGAAGTTAGTTCAAATTGATTGATCGATGTTTTTCTTAAAAAGCACGAGATATCGATAAAGAATTGACACGAACTAAGTTTTCAAATTAATATCCTGGATACAACCAGGTCCTAAAACTTAGAAGTTAGTTCAAATTGATTGATCGATGTTTTTCTTAAAAAGCATGAGATATCGATAAAGAATTGACGCGAACTAATTTTTCAAATTAATATCCTGGATACAACCAGGTCCTAAATCTTAGAAGTTGGTTCAAATTGATTAACAAATGTTTTTTCCTAAAAAGTATAAGTTGTCAATCACAACACCAACAGAAACTAAGTTCTCACCAAATGCATTAAAGAGAAGTAACAGAAAGGTCGAGGCAAAAATATGTAAATAGATTGAAATAAATTTGGGGATACGAATTGTTTCGAGGATAAAAACCTCGTAATGAAAAGTTACAAATAAAAAAAAAGTATATAACAAAAGAAAAGGAGAAAAATCCTAAGCCCCGCCAGGCCGCTCTGATGAAGACACCACCTCGCCATCCTGCTCGGTGGCAGTGGAAGTCTCCCCAGTCTCGGAGGGCGCCTCTTGTTGAAGGCGAGCTTTAAACTTCTCCAAAAAGGACCCCCACACGTCCGGCCCCAAGAAGCAAAAGTCACCATCTTGGTTGAAGGCCTAGTAGTGGTACAGAATGGCCTCCATGGAGGAGCTGGAAGCTGCCCTCTCCGCCACCAGAGAAGCCTTGGCCTTCTCGAGCTTGATCTTCGTGGCATCTAAGGTGACCTTGGTAGCCTCAGCCTCCAGCAGCTTGGCCCGAGATGCCTCCAGCTCGGTCTGCGCAACAACCGAAGCGACCTGCGCGACCTGCGCGACCCTCTCATTTTCTGGGGCAGTCGCCAGGGCCGCCTTGGCATCCTGCTCCTGTTGTTGAGCGGATGCAAGGGTGACCTGAGCAGCTTGGTGCTCGCCCCTAATCTCGTCGATCCTGACCCTGGACCGAGATATGTTCCGGTGGAGAGCCAAAGTCACCTGCAAGACAAAACGATAATAAGGCAAGTGCCTTAGAAAAAAAAACAACATAAAGAACCAGTGGTAAAGCAAGCTTACCGTGATGGTCATCCCCAGTGAAGACTCCATCACATGCTCAGGGCTCCTCGTCTCAATCTCCCACAAGTCCCTCGAGGTGGCGTTGTAACAATGGTCCACCATGTAGGTCGCGGTTTCGTAAACCGTCCCCCTAAAGACCTCGGGGACTTTCTCCAAGGCCTGAGGATTGACCAGGACACGCACGTCTGGAGTCGGGGCTGACAAGGTCCTGGTTGGTACCTCCTATTCCCGATTAGGGACAGGAGGTCACGGGGGAGGTGGAGCCATCTTCTCCACTATAGGAGGGGGTGGAGGCACCTTCCCTATGGCAGCAGGACCCTGGATTTTCTCCTTGACAGGGGACTTGGAGTTGATCCCGGGGGGAGGATTTTTCTTGGTCACCCGGAGCCTCTTCACCAAGGGCCCGGAGGACCTGGAGGAGGGGTTTCCCCCTGGAACATAGACCGCAGAACATTGTCCCCGGGCTGCGACATCTCCTCGTCTGAAACAAAGACAGCAAAGCATTCATATGCATGTAAAAATACTTTGATAACAAAAAAGCTAAAGTATGTATTGAAAAAGGTCCTACCCTCCGAGTTAGAGGAGGAATCTATTGTCACGACCTCCGGCCCCAGGGCTTCTACGGGGGAGTCTAAGCTAATGACTTCGCGGGTGAGAAGAGGCTCTAGGTTCGGATCCGCCTCAGGACTAGACTCCTTTACATACTACCTAAGACCCGGAGCTACTACACCCTCCAGAAGGGAGGGCCACACCCTAAGATTTGTCCCGTACTCCTCAAAAAAGGCCGAACTAAAGGCCAGGGTATTATCTACTACTACAGTATCCCTAGAGTGGCCCATGTCATAACGCAACACGAGCTGGTCAACACACTGGAGTAGAGTGATGTTGCGATCTGGGTTGTTTTGGTGGCGGTGAACGAGTTGGCTGGGGTTAAACCTAGCAAGCCGTAGGTCTGCAGCAGCCCTGTCTAAGTCCCTAAATAAGTAAGGGTTACCTTGGTCGGAGGGGCCGGCTGCTGCCCCGGACTGGGTCCTCTCTGCATTGACCTCCTGGGCGACCTCCAGAGCCCGCTTCCGGCGCATGAGGGGCACCTCGTCCTTGTCCTCATCCGCGACCTCCTCCTCGGGGATGGGCGCCATCTCGCGAGCAGCGGGGATGGTCTGCGGCCTCCTCAAGGCTAGAGTCTAGCCCGGGGAAATTAACTTACACGCCAGCATCGTCTCATCAGACACGAGTTGGCGGTAGTCTTTTTCATTGGGGGAAGCCCTGCCAAGGTTTCGTACTGACCCCCAAGGGTCATTGACTTAGCCATCCTCGCGAAAATAGCTACACGATAGTTTTCAAGTCAGCAACGAATGAAAAGAGTCTAATTAGCGGCCAGCTTGCAAGCTAAAGTTAGAAGGAACTTACGAGGATGGTTGAAGTAATGGTATTCGCAGTTGCGAAACCCCTTTGACATGAAGAATTGATCCTTGAAGTCATTGGGGTGGCTGGGCAGCTCGATGATCGCAGCCGAATTGGGAAAACGGGTCAGGTACTAGAACCCGTCACCTCACCCCCGTTGCTCCGGGCTGGCTTTGAGGTAAAAGATGTAAAGGATGTCCGCCGGCGTGGGGACCTCCCATTCCTGCTTTAGGAACAAATACTTCAACCCCGCTAACAGACGGTAGGAGTTAGGAGGGAGCTGGAAGGGGGCCAGCTTCACGTAATTTAAGAAGTCCGTGAAATACTGGTCCAGGGGAAGAACGGCCCCAGCCTTGAGATGTTCGTCGCTCCAGGCTGCGAACTCCTCGTCGAGCGGCGCGCAGCTTCGCTCCCCCTCAAGGGGAGGTCGGGCGTCCAGGGCGCCCTTCCCTATCTCTATATTGTGGGAAAGCATTATCTTGTTAACTTTCCCCTGGGTGGTGACCTTCGAGGCAATCCTCTTGGCCTTGAAAAAGGCGTCGGGCCCCACCTCGACCTCCTTCTCCACGGTGGGACCAAATTGGGGAATCGGGAAGTCTGTTGCCACCTCTTTCCCTTTGCTGACTTGTTGGGAAGACGAGCTGCCAGCACTCTTCTTGGATGCGCCCTTCTTGGGTCCCATCTGATCGCCTAACGAACAAAGATGAAAGCTTAAAAAAGGTGACCTAAGCATAAGAAAGAATCTAGCGCGAAGAAGGGTTTCCTTTACACGGGCTGAGGTAATCTCAGCTCGTGGCGAGTGAGACCACGCGGTTCTATGAACACGCGCATGTGCTCCCAACGGGTCCCCTATTGCTCGGGATTTGTGTGTCAGGAGGGTTAGGATAAAGTTTGCCTTGGAAGGAAAGTTTCGAAAGGCCAAACCGCCTGTGAAGCGTGTCCCCTAAGATACCCGGTTTTTGCACCCTAGAAACTTGTTGTTCCAAACAAGCATAAAAAACTTTTACCCAGAAAATCACCCCAGAGTTGTATCCTATGAGTCATGCTCCTAAGCATTCTCTTTCCTAATGTCGATACCCCTAGGATAAAAACCTACGCACAAAATACCAGCAAAGAAAAACAAAAGACAAACAACCTACTGCATGCGACTAAGAAGAAAGTTTACCTAAGCAAGGAAAAGGGAAAACATTTAAAGCATGCAACAAACGGAGGACTTATAGAAATTTTTTACTGCGTAAAGACTGAAAGGAGCGTCTGGGTTGAAGTCCCGTTGGAATCGCTGGTACCGGAGTCACAAAAGAGCCCTCGTGTATTAAACTCAGGAACGTCGGGAATAGTGACCAGAAGAAAGAAAAGGTTTTGAGAATGGGAAGAAAAAAGAGGAGAAAAATTTCAAATAAAAGGGTGGCTAATGCGAAAGGTGGCCAACCTTATATATACGTAAAAGGCCAAAGGATGAGGGTCATTCGATTGTCTTGATGTGGGATACGAGGATCATAACTCGAAAGACGAAACGACGGCCGAAGATAGGCTAGGCCATTTAATGCAGTTCTCGGAAGACGGATCGTAACTAACCACGATGCTCCACGTATCTGATACCAGCATAATGGGCGGGATATGAAGAGTCCACAAGGAAGCCTAAAAGCCCCCACTATGGCCACAGGTGACGTCATATGCCACGAGCAGGGGCTTGGGAGGCAAATGTACGCCCTAAATATCCACGGGTTATTAGCGAACTGGAAAAGGGCATAATTCTATCAGCCACGTGGAAGCCACCTACCCGGAGCTGCTGTTACAAGTCTCTACCACTTTAGGTCGAGATAGCCAAAGGTTTAGTGAGATTACTAAGCCATCGGATCAGCAATGTGGACACCACGAGCTGAGACTACGTCAAGCTCGGGGTACGAGCTGGAGCTGACACCTCCGACCTTTTATAAAGTCAACCACGCAATGTAAATGTGCATATATCAGACATCACGTGTCTACCCCATTCCTGAACTCTCGGACACGCAGCATAAACGTGCGTGTTCAGGCACCCCACGACTGGTTTGGGCTATGCGGCCCATTGTCCCCCTTACCTATTGATTAGACCACACTTCATTGTCAGGTTTTAGGAATTAATCATGAACGCCATTGAAGTGACATGATGGGTAAGAAGGTCACGGGATGACCTCCTTTGCCAACACCCAGGTGTCCTCTCCCTATAAATATGGAGACCCTGGGAGTTGCAAAGGGTTGGCTTCTAATTTGTAAAGAAATACCTTGTAAGGAATATCATAGATGTATCAATAATATTGACTGGTGGACTAGAAGGATTTTAACCTTCGAACCACCTAAAAAAAGTATTCGAGTTATAATCTTCCTTTGAGATCATTCATCTATTACGGTTCATCATTTAGCACTAATCATTCTCCTTATTCATATAATTATCTGTTGCCGAAGAACCGCGTCAACAACATTCTAACCTCAAATATATCTCCAAATATTTATTTCCATAACCCCATAACACATCTAATTCCCCAAATACCCCTCGACTCGCCCTAAGTCGGATTCTTAACCCCGTTGTGACTTTCTGGCTAACCTCTCCCCAGGACTGTCTCGGATCGTGCTGCACAAATAAATCACATACATATCGCATTTATCACATTTATACCCTCAACGGGTCAAAATCTCAGACATACCCCTAATATCCAAATGGGGCCCACATGCATATTTAACTCAACTAAACATGCTTCTCTATCACATTTTCACATAAATTCACATATTAGCATATTAAATCATTTATTGCCCTCCAGGCATGCTAATCAAGGCCCTAAGCCCTATTAGCAAATTTGGGTCGTTACAAGTAACTTGAAGGATGTTTCCTCCAAGGCAAACAACTTCGACCTCTCCATGACCAGTTGGTCCTCCACTTCTCAGACGCAGGCTCTGGTGTCCTCCACATCTTTCTGGAGCCGCAAATGTTCCTCAAGAGGGACTGCAGTCTCTTGGATTTGAGCAAGCTCCACCTAGACACAAACCATCTCCTTTTTAGTCTTCTTCAGCTCAAGAGACCGCATCTACACCAGGTCCCCAAGTCATTGATTTAGGGTTGCAAACTATAAATTTAGAATGATGAGTTAACCAAAAAGACAGAAAATATTCATCGAACTTGAACAGAAATCAAGACTTACCCTAGTGGAAGCGTGGTGGATGGTTTCCACCAGCACCACCTCATTGTCATCGTCGCAATGGGCGAAGCAACCATCGAACATCTCACACAAGGACGTCGCTATTCCCTACATGAATTCCATGCTGAGTGGTAAGGCCCTGTCTCCTATTCTCCCCACGACGAGAGGTTCAAGCTCTTCGTGACGAGGAGGAACAACGGGTTCCTTTTGCTAGTCCTCATGCAAATATTTGTTCAATAGTCGGACACTCTCGTTTCCCTCTCTGGCATGAGCATTGTAGTACTCAGTGACCTCCCTGTGTAGATCCGAGCCATCGTCGTCATAATAATCCAGAAAGATGACCAACTGGGGGACCTTGGCTTGAAGGGGGTTGGAAGGGATCTCTTTGCCTTTCCCGAAGAATCCCTCATCTCGAGGAGAGGAGGTCTCGAGGTCTATGACCTCACCAACAACTATTGTGCTCAGGGTAAGGGCCATTGGAGTAGTGGTAGAGGATGCTGAAACAATCGAAGAGGCGTGGGCACCGCTGTTGGGGTCATCAGGGTATCGATCTCAAAAGGGCCCAACACCCTTTGACATTTCGAATCCACCAATTCTGAAAGGGCCATACTATATGCACAAAGGAAACACCCTGGTTAGTCCCGATAAATGAAAGGAAAACCACAACAAAATAAAACACGTGCGAAAAAGAAAGATAAAACTCCTCGGGAGCCCCACCATGATCAGGCTCCTCGAAATGGAGGATGGTATTAGCAAATTCGGGTACAAGACGACCCATCTTCTGTGATAATTTGGTTTTGTACTGAAAAAACCAAGAGGAACGAAGCCTTGAGGCTGCCTCTTCCTCCTTGGGTTACAGAGGAACATGTCGATGAGATCCTGGTAATCTTGGTATTCCTCCATAGACTAGCAACACTTCGAAGCTTGGCCACATTCGAGAAGGTAGGGAGAATATAATATATGTTCGGGACTAGTTCCCTCCCCTACATGCCTAGCATAGTGAAGAATGATCAGAGATTTACATTGAGGCATGGAAGATGATTCGATCTCCACTTCAAGCTCCGCCTTAAGCTCTTCGTCTTCTTTCGCCTCAACAACTGCTTTGATAGCAAGAACGTTCTCCGCGTGCTCCTCGTGAAGACACTGCTGATATTGTTGTTGTGCCTTGGCCGTCATGTAATCCGTATGTAGCCTCGTCTCCATCCAAGATCTCTTCGAGTCCCGAAACTTGGTTAGGACTACCAGATTTATGCTTTGCCCCACCAGAAGCAACCCAAACTATCGAAGTCAGGAATCAGTGATGAGGACGGGGGTCCTAGTTCCTCATCGCGAAGAGAGCCCATCGCCTGAAGCCTTTCTTCGAAGGAGTCAACGAAAGGGGTACAACGATACGGACTTGATTAGAACGACATGAATAAAGATAAGTAGCGAGCTAAATACTATCATGCTAACTTACGCGAGAGCAATACTTACCCACGGTTGTGAAGTCCAGGAGTATAAGGAAATTAGACCTCATTAGGAAACCGTCCACCCAAAAGAATTGGTCTTTATAAGCCCGAGCATGGTTCTCGTTGCAGCACGAGGCTTTATAGCCTCTCCCCAGACTCCTATGCCTCATCAGGGTATAATATCCCAATTTTTACCCCTTCTTTGAGCATTATCGAAAACTATAGATATACAGTATTTCGGTGGGGGACAGAGTGGGCCAGTTTTTTATTTTGTACAGAATGTACAGTCCGGCCAGTACCCGATGGCCGTTCAGAGACAGTTGAAATGGGGATATGCCGACAAACTTAAGGAAGTCGACATAGTATTGATGCAATGGCAGAGCTGCACCCGCTTGGAGATGCTAAGCGCTCTAGGGCCCGAGCCCGTGAATACTTTCGTGTGCCCTCTCATCCTCCCGAGCCAGGCGCACTAATATTTCACTATCATCTACCCCGTAGTTGGTGAGTATTTTAGCCAAGGCACCCCGATGTCGTAGCTTACTCGGAATGTCTTCTGCTTCGAATCCTATGGCACGATATGGGGTGTCTGACAGTGTCGGGCCAGCGTTGGCCTCTTCCTCCTAAAGGCCAATTCTGCAAGGCCTCACCACTGCCGGCTTCAATCTCTCCCGTACGATAAGAGCTTGGCTGCTCCCAGCCACTTGTTTCCCCTTCTCGAGGCGTTGTTCTACCTCTCAGGCCATCTGGAGTATTTTTTTGGTAAAGGCGTAGAACCCTTGTTGGTGGAGCTGATGAAGCTCCTCAAACATTTGAAAACAAACACCAAGTAGTTAGCGCCTTGAACCGAAAAAATTTGGGCCAAAACTAGAACCCTTAAGACAATTGCTCAGGGAAGGAGAAATAAATAGACTAATAACATTGGGGTGTCCTCGGAGCCAATCACTTGGCACCAGAGACACCACCGGAAAAGATGAACACCATCGGAGATGATGAACATCGCTAAAATCTGGAAATTTTCTAGATTCTAGTCGAAGACAAAGAATGAGGAAAAATGCCCCATAACACTTCAAAACACTTAAAAGAGCCAGTTAGGCCATTTATGACTACAAATAAGGAAAAAACAACCTCTGAAAGGCTCGAAAAACAACCCCTAAGCATGCATCCTAAATTATCAAATACGCATGAAAACGAAAAGTCACAGTTCAAGGATACTTACTCGAAAAGTAGCGTCGGATTGTGCTGAACCGAGTGTGAACTCTGAAGAACTGTTTGTCGTTCACCCAGAAGTACGAAGCTTCCCGCCAGTCGTCCAGAATGGCAAGGGGGTTGGAGAGGATGTAGAGCCGGAAAATGGGTTGAGAGGTTGAAGAGTCGAAGGCATGAGAAATTTGAAATGGGCTAAAGTAACGTTGAAAATTTGATTCTCGACCTTTTATAGGTTTGGTGCTTGGGGGCGAAGTAAGCTCACTCCAACCATCGAATTATCTAGGACATGGGTACTCGAGAATGATCCAAGGGCCGAGGATTAGAAAGGTGCAAATCGTGATCATTGGCATTGGAAAAGGAAAATCTCGAGTATAAGCTGAAAGGACACCTAGGATATAGAAAAGACGTTTCAGGCCGCGGATCTGACCCTTCATTGATTACACGAATTGATGGGCCCAACAATAGGGATTCAGCATGTGACATGAAATCTCGTAGTGACATTAGTAGAAGTCCAAACATTTTTATCGGAGGAATTTTCAAGTTTTCCCCAGTTTTAAGTCTCCACAGCCCAAGGATGAGTAGAGACTTGGGGGGCAAATGTTGTCTGTATTTTCACCCAAGGACACGTGGCAGTACGAGTGGGACATGTAGCAGGACATGTACTTCTTTCGATGAGGCCATGCCTTGAGAATCAGTCCTCGGGGGGTTGGTCCTACAATCAGAGATTACTCCCCTCAGATTGAGGGAGGACGCGGACATTTGTCCAGGGCCATGTCCAAAGAGCTACGAACGTCTTTCAAAGGCTATGTACCGAGAGCCGCTTGGTAATCCACAGGTTTCTTATGATCAGTTATATTCCAGTCTGAGGACCTTGCCCTCGGGATCTAAAAGATAAGCCAGGTGTCAGCCAATGCGGGTTAACACCATCATAGGAGTACCTGACAACCTTTTTGGGGCAATCCGCCTAAAGTGTTGTCGATTGTGCGACTCAACAATTCGCACTCCCACTATGCCATCTGACATGAAAATATGTACAACATGCCCTAACAGTACCAAGAGCATGTTCCCCATAAAGTAGGTACCTTTCTGCAGTGGGCCCCATGAATCTCGCTTGGGTCATGGTCTCTATTCATTGCAGCTCACTGCATTGAATTGGTATTAATCCCTCAATAACAGGAAGAATGTATATTAATTATAAATGATTAGTTTTAATTACCCCATCCTCTATAAATAGAGCTAGGGTCTCATTGTAAAGGGTTGGATTTTTTAGAGAAAAAACATCTTGTACTTAGAGCAATCTAAACGCTGCCTGAGAATACACCATTGGAACTTGCCTCAACAAGCTTCCAATCTACTTAATATCAGAGACTCGTGAACTAGGGTTCTTTTATAACCTGAACCACGTAAAAACCTTGGTGTTCTTAATTGTTCATTTATGTAATCTCTCGTTTTAAGGTTGATAGCGAAAAAGGCGATCAACAACCTAATCTACAATTTTGGTGCAACTGTTAGTACTCACTGTTATCTGCCCGTTAAGTATTCATGTGATACATATGGATTTGGGATGATTTTAGACTAAATTATTTAAATTCTTTAAATATTACACAAAATCATTTAAATTTTAATAAATCTAAAAAATTATTAAAAACTAATTAATAATATGGATTTGGGAATGATTTTGAGTTTCAATTTTAATTTGGGTTGTTTTGAATTTTTAAATTTTAGTTTTATTAATTAGTTTTTAATATTCTTTTAGATTTTTTAAAATTTAAAATAATTTTTATAGTATTTAAAGAATTTAGGAATATTGACGGCAATAATACCCAAATAATTTATAAAGTTATATTTTAATGCCTAAATTTACGAGTATAAAAATGTGTCATGCAGATACTTAATGGACATTAATGGTGAGTACTAACGGTTGCACCAAAATTGTAGATTTATGTACTATTATGGCAAAAAAAAATTAGGTATTAAAGTGTAATTTTTAAATTTTTTGGAGGATTATTAATAAATAGATAGAGAACTTCATTGGAATGGATAAGATTTCATTATTATATTATTAGTTTGGGATCGGAATCTTCTTTATTGTAATTTAACAATACAATTAGCTTGCTGCGGTTTGGGACTATATTGTGGGAAGACAAGAAAGCTAGCTGTAACGAACCAAAATAAAAAACAAACAAAAACCTTTTCCCCTACAAAGCACACAGATTATTACGCTCACTGATACAAAGATATTATTACTAGTAAGCTTTGTATATATCACTCTCTTCATAAATCACTCTCACTATATATAAATACCCCACTTAAATATTCTCAATACAATCTAAACAAAACATACCCACAACCTTAAAAAAAAAAATATCTCCCTTTTTCCAAATCGCAAAAGCTCTTAAAGAAAAAAAAATCTTCATTTGTCTTGAAGATTGGTAGATATGTGGACAACAGAGATGGCTAAGCTGAAGGAAAAGGGTAAAACCCTTTTCTCCAAAGGGTCGGGTCCTTGTAATGCTGAGTCTTCTGATGGGTTTAAAGAGAAAGAAGGGATCTCAATCACAATCACAACTGGGTTGAGTTCAGCTTTTAGCCGAGTCATGGGAGCCAACTCACCTTTAGCACTTTGTTCTGAAGCTTCAGTTTCTATGATTGTGGAATGTGCTAGTCCTTGAAATCCTATAAATATATATATAACTACTCAGTTTGTTAATACCTTTGCAGCTTGAACTCTACTTTTTTTTTTTTTTTTTGTCTGGAATGTGAAATCGGCTCTTGTAAATATGTCTTTTTATGAAATATAGTGTATTTTAATTTATCCTTGGAATACGGCTATTTTATAAAACAAAACCACAACTGAAGAAAGAAATCGTTGTTCTCAGTCCCAGATAATAAGAAAATACTATTGTAATTTGTACGAGACTCATTAATCAGAGCCACTATTTGTTGTTTCAAAAAATAAGTCCGACATATTGAATAAGAAAAATAGGCAATAATGAGAAAATATCTGGTCTCCGGGTCATTATTGTTCTCAGAAAAATATCTAGATAAAAGTTCGAAAAAGCTCCAAAAACACTACATAAAAGTTGTTCCCGTACAAAGACAAAGTCTAGCTGTAGCAGATTTGAAAAGTATGAGCTGAAATTTACACGGTCTTTGCACCAATGGCAATCTTTCTTATTTATCAACTGTATCATTGGATAATCACGAATTGGGTAACTCCACAGCTCAGCCTTATCATTTTAAGTTGTCACTCTCACCCCAATTCAATTCGTATTTTGGGACTGTTCGGCTCAAATAATTTAATCATTTTTCTCACAAATAAAATAAAGAAGGTAAGTAAAAACTATTTTAAACAACATTTGATGACGTTTATCTTCGCATATGTTATCATGTACTTTAACAACCGGTGATTATCATCCCTTACTCCAACCACATTAACAAATCAATCATAACACTTAAAAAACATAATAGGATAATACCTATTTTATACTTTGTGTTTTACAAAGTTACGGATGGAACACCGTGTTTTATTAAATGACAATTGAGATTTTGTGTTTGACAAAATGCAATAAAAAAGTACTTTATATTTAATTTTGATCGAAATATTTTCAATTATAAAATCAATTATCGGGTTGTTACTAATATAATGAGTTTAAAAAAAACATAAAAGATTATATTTAAATTTTTTTTTTTTTACTAAAATTGAATATAAAGTATTATTTTGTTCTACCTTGCTTGCAAAACATAGAGTCTCAATTATAATTTAACAAAACAAAAATTCCAATCAATAACTTTTGCTCAAAATACTACTTACCCAACATAATATAATAAGTGACTGGTTTAGTTGCTAACTCTTTTCAGTCCCAAGTCGGACTGGGACTTGTGTGATCTTCCATTTACTTTTACTTGGAAAAAGAAATCACATTTGTATTATGGGGAAAAATGGTGGTCCAGAGAGAGAAGGAAAAGTTTACACTTGGAAAACTAGTGGCCGTAGAAGAGAAGGAAAAAGAGGGGGCACAGGCACACGGAATCATTTCCATCGCAAAGAATTGTAAGCACAGAAAACAGTGCCCAATTGGGGTTCGCATATTCCATATCAATATTGATATTCTGTGTGCTATTTCGTATATTCCAAAATCCGAAACATTCAAATCTTGTGCCTATAAACGGTTGACGCTAGTCATACTAATATATATTACCACTTGCATGCTTTGCTTTCTTTTTTTAATTTTTTTTTCTATATAAGACTCTACTTTCCTTCTTATTTTCTCGTCAGAAATTAAAAAGGTTGTGAGAATAATAAAAAGAAAATGTTAGCCGTGGTGGAGATGTGTATGAATGAGCTGGGAAAGCTCGGCCAGAAGGTCGGAGCAGCCGGGAAGCGCCGCGTAGTTTTGATGTCATCGAAGCCCAAACAAGATGACGATCAACATGAAGCTCAAAATGAGGAGAACATTAAGGCTGCTGCTGCTTCTTCATCGTCTTCTTCTTCTAGTACTCTCTCTGAAGACACTGTTTTTTTGCTCATGGACCGTTTTGCCCCTTTGTGATCATATCATCTTCTTCTCTTCTGTAATTTATGTATCTATATGTATGTAATAGCAGCTTCTTGACTTTGTATGGTGCTTTTTAATTTGTGTAATAATTATCGCCAGCATGCTTTTCTGTGTATGTTTAGAGTAATTTGCTCAAGAAATAATAATAGCATTAAGTATTTATATTTTAGTGTTAATATACTAAGAAGTTAGATCCATTTATACAAAGAAAATAAAATATTTATTCATTAGAGATTAAATTTGAGATCATTATTTCAATTCGAAGTACAAGTATTGGAATTATACACCTTTTAGCAGCTAGAATTGGCTAAACTGGTGTACAATTCTCCATGATATATATATATATATATAAATATTTATACAAGTCAGAAAATAAAATTAATTAAGTTAGTAAAAATAAATTAAATGAACATCAATGTGGAGAATATGGAAGGGCCTTTGGCAGCAGTGAGTTGAGGCATGGTGATGATGAATGTCTATGTGAAAAATGTCTTAATAATTACTTCAAAAGCGTGCCTAATACACTGCCTTCCAGCTACCATTTTATAGAAAATAATTATAAAAATATTCTCGATTACGCTCCTCCGTTGAGTCTTCTCTTTGGAGATTGATTGTGCTCCTATTTTGGAGAGAATACCTTCAATTGCCGAGGGAGCGCTGCTCAACCTTCAGGATTGGTCTACAGATGATTCTTTCGACTGTCCGTGTTTTGGATCCAAGCTGATGGACTTCCAAGTATCTTTCCGTACTCCGCTAACATTCCATTAATTACTGCTAAAGTGGGTTAAATTTATTGAGATGTCCACATAAATCTACAAGAAAGGAATTAGTTAGAAAGGGATATTTGAGGTTCTGAACTAAGATTCTAGTTAACCATGCACTTATTCCTATGTGAAGAACAAAGACCTAGTATGGATTCAGTTTAAATATGAAAAACACCCAAACACCCACTCCTGTGTTTCAACTGTGCAAGTTTTGTAACCAACCGTATTCAAGGCTAATTAATTTAGTAAAAATATCAATAATTAGTAAACTAACATTTAACAGATTTTCTTTTTTTAAAAAAAAAACAATAACTGATTTTCCTTTAAAGCAAAACATAATTGACTTTTTTTTTTTTTTTATATATACATGCAGTTTGAGATCTCAACGTTAAAATAAAAACAACTTTTAATGCATTTATAATCAGATTTAAAACAAATAAAAATACATGTTCTGAACATAACACTAAACCAAGGTTTGAAAACTTATTAAAAAAATTAAAACATAAGCAAACAACCCTTGATCCTCAGGTCAGCTAATCATGACACGCACACATCCAACCGAACCTTCTTCAACGGATCGCCTCATCAAACTACACTTTTTTTTACCTACAAAACAGAGTACGTATATGTGAGCTGACGCCTAGTAGGAAGAGCTATAAATGTCACAACGCAATATAGTTCCCCAATAAAACCAAAACAACCTAATCCTAAACATAATTTAAGTCATAAGCAAACCATAACATGAGTCATAAGAATCCATCATAACACGAATCATATACGAAATTCATAGCATAAATCATAATCAATCGTAGACAAACATTATATTCATATAAACATGTATCACATAAGCATCGTATATAAGTCGTTGACAGTTTAAGGTAGTGAGTGACCCTATGACCTCCACTGCCTCAAACTCCTACCTTTTTCTATATACTACCTTGCCTCGTGCCTTATCTAGCACAAACATTGTCATCTTATATCATAAAAATTAGTCATAACAATTCCGTCCTTGCGACGACCCAGTGTCCTTGCGATAGTGTAGTATTAGGTACACATATCTTGGATTTGTTTGTTTGTTATATAATATATTTTTAATTAAGTTTCTATTTATCTATTTACTTGTTTATTTGTTTTTTAGTGTAATTATTTTTTCCTATTTTATTTTCTATTGTGTTTTTTCTTTTATATGTGTGAGTGTGTGTGCAAGTCACCTTGGGTGTGTGGTAAAAAGAGAAAGGATGATGGATATGGTCTTGATTAAGGCCAAGAGAAAAGATTATGAAAAGTTTCCATATTTGGGAAAATGTGAGTATTTAAGGTAAATATACGGGAAATATTGATTTTTATTTTAAATGATCATTGAATCATTTTATAAAAGGAAGTGAAATCTTTTATATCACTACAAGAATTGAACACATTAGCAGCGGGGGACTCCGCCGCTAATAAGGGTGACATCTGCCGCTAATGTCCCGCGTCAAATTATTTGTTGCTAATAATGATTATTAGCGGCGGAGCCCGCCGCTAATACATATGTCAGATTCATTATTATTAGCCGCGGGATCCGCCTCTAATATTGTTTTTATAATTTATTTGAAATAAATTAATATTTATTAAATTTAATTATTTTTAAAAATAATTCATAATAAAATTTAACAAAATAAGCATTTAATTAATTTAAACATAACTAACATTAAAATTAATGTGAATAGTTTTAATATTTATCAACCTAGCTAATATCGCTATTGTCATTAAAAATTAATACAGTATTAATTCAGTCAAAATACATAAACTAAGAACTAAATAAAATCATTAAGATTAATATTGAAATTGTCCTCATCTTCAACATTTTGGTGTGGCTGTGAGGATGACGGCTGTGGCTGTGGCCGTGGCTATGATAGTGAGGGTGACGGTTGTGGCTATGACGGTGAAGGAATTTAAGGTGGCTATGATGATCGTCCGAGCGTGAGGTCCCCAAACTGATCTCGAGGCTGTGACTGCGACCCACCACCAAACTCACCATATCTCACATATGGTTGCTGCGACGAACCTCCAACCTCCCCATACCTAACATTAGGTAGCGGAGGCTGCATCGATCCTCCTTGAAAATTGGTAAAGCTAAAATATAGTGGAGGACACTGGGAAGAGCGTCCAAAAATGTATTGGTTTTGATACTGAGGAGGTTGTTGCGACGACACATGTGGCGGATACGGTGGATGAGGCTGGTACTGCTGCTGTGGCGGATACTGTGAAGGAGGATGGTACTGCTGCTGTGGCAGTGTATGAAGGTCAGGATTGGCAGTGTTACTCTGAGAAGACGAACCACCTTCGGATTGTGGTGGCAAATACCTCTGCAAAAAACTGTCAAACCATGGGTCATACAGATTACTGGGTTGCTCAGGTACCACAGACTGAAGCGTCTCACGAATTGCCTTCATCATCAGAGCCATAGTAGTCTATCTTCATTAGGCGTAGCAACAGTATTTGCTTGGGACTGACTTTGATCTGTAGAGCTAGAGCTTGTCTTTCTTGCCTTCCCTTTCGCCCTATAACCCACTCCTCTTTGGTAGTCAGATCTCTCCCCGAGTACTTTACTTAGTATCTCGTATTGATTGACCGGGGACAAATCAACGCCAGATACATTAAGAGATGTCTCACTCTGCTGTTGACTTTGCCTCTCAAGTTGTGACCTCTGAACCTCTGCCGCCATTTTTTCCTGTATAAAGATAACATTATGAACAAAAATTAGAAACATTAGAAACAAGAAAACAATACTATTCACTTACATAATCTTGTTGAGCTGCCTCATTGACAAAAGATTTTGTCGATTTTTTCATATGAGCATCCCTCCAAGTATCAACAACATGCGCATCTGGGTTCTCCTATACAAATGTAAACAAAATGTTTCAGAATGTGTTATTTATAAAATTAAATTAACATCTTCACTTACATATTGGTGACGCTTAGCTGCCAACGACTTTGTGCCTTGTGTTGTTACATACTTCATTTGTTTTCTGTTTGCTTGATTTTTAGCGGAACGAGCCAAAAATCTTTCGCTAAAAACAATTCACAAATATTCTGCCAAGCCTCCTTAGTGCAATGGTCAGGTGGCTTAGAGAGGACATTCTCCAAATCTTCTGGTCCAGCATAATGACTTTTGAAGTGTTTATGTCTATTGTTCTTTCTCTCGCAATATCTTTCGCCCATCTCCTTGTTGACAGTTGCCAGAACTGACTCACGTTGTGGATGACCGTTTATATTATAGTAATACTACATTAAGAAAAAAATTAGATAACTTTGTAAATAATGGAAATAAATAATGAAAAGTACAAGATTTGTAATTTTTTTACCCTCATACGATCAAGCACTTGATCCTTAAACTGTTGAGGTACATCAGCCAAATCCAAATAATGTCCCGGACACAAAATGGTAACTAGAGTGCCCAACATGCGAATAAAAGCTTGATCCTCCTGCCCAACCACTTTGTTGGTCACAGGATCAAGCTCTGGATCCAATGGTTTCCCGGCTTTTTTCCTTCGTTCTTCAAGAACATTATTACTAGCAAGGCCATGACCTTTTCTTCTCGTCGGCGGGGCTTTAAAATTTATTAACAATAATCAGTATTAGTATTGATGTTATATTTATCTAACAATATAATTTCTAAAAATAATTTTAATATGCAATATTTAACCTGACTCGCAAGATGATGGTACCCTAGAAGGATCTGGCAGGTCTTGACCACCACCATCTCCGCCGTGATAAGTAGCTATATCAGCTGACATTATACTTCAGTTTAAAATTTATTAGTTAGTAATTAGCATTAAAATAGAAGTATATCACATTCAATTCATAATAATAATAATTACAAAAAAAACTTTATTATATTTAAATATATAGTTCTGTTACACAAATAGAAAAACTAAACAGAGTAATCACTATCATTTCCATCAGTAATCGGAGACACATTTTCATCTTCACAAAGCTCAACTAACAATTCATCCTCTGCATCTGCGACTTCCTCATGTTCCGACATATCAGCTTCGTCGTCACCCTCTTCATCAGCTCCAACATATGCAGCAGGTTGATCAAATTGCATAATCAACTCTCCGAGGTCCACAGTCAACACAAAATTTGATGAACTTGTTTCATGTTCAACATCAATAACATCATTAACCTCATCAGAATTTTCCTTAATGTCCCAAATCTGTCGATGATTCACATCTTCTACAACTCTCCAATCACGACCTCTAAGTAAATCATCGAGATAGAAAACTTGCTTAGCTTGAGTAACAAGTATGCACGGCTCATCTTTGTACCATTCACCATTGACGTTTATACTGGTGATATTATTTTCAATGACTGTTTTCTTCATTCTTGGATTTGTATTAAACCATTTGCACCGAAATAATGCCACTGAATATGCACCAGTGAAAGATAGTATCACTACTTCTTCAAGTGTGCCGTAATAATTAAAACCTTATGTTTCGTCAACAGACACTCCACTATTCTGTGTGGTGCGCTTTTTATCTCGGTCGTGTGCAATAAATCGAACACCATTGACTATACAACCTTGGTAAAAGGTTGACAAATGATCTGACCCAGATGCTAAAGCTAACAATTCATCACCATTTTCCAAAGACCCAAGCTTATGCAAGTCATATATCTAAATACATAAAATGGTATTAGATTCACAAAATATATCATTAATAAAATGACTGTTCAAAGTTCAAAGCTACCTTTTTATGAAACCACGAACGAAAAATTTTCCTATGCAAATGATCATGATCACCATCTGGGTATTTTTGTTTAATCTCTTGTAGGTGTTTGCTGTTAATTAGAATAGTGTTACGATTCTTGATAACAAAAAATTGATAATAACCACACATGTTCTAATTTATAAGAGAATAAACTTACTCTAAATAAGGCTCAATTTCAGGAGAATTCTCAAGTATGAACCACTCAGCTATTTCACTAGTGTTATGATTGAGAGGCTTCAAAGTTCCCTTTGTGAGTGGATGACATTGAGATTGGAAAATTGTAAGGTTTCTTGGGATATAAGTTGCATCTTCATTTCGATCAAGACGGTTAAATCTTGTTTCAATGTCTTTGAAATACATTGAACAAAAGGTCAAAGCATCATCTGCAACATAGCCTTCGGCGATCGACCCTTCAGGGCGAGCTTTATTTCCCACATAATTCTTTAATTTTTTCATGTACCTTTCAAAAGGATACATCCACCTCATAAATACCAGGCCACCCAATATAGCTTCTTCTGGCAAATGTAATACCAAATGAATCATTATGTCAAAAAAAGTTGGAGGAAAAATCAACTCCATCTTGCACAATATCTTAATAAGATCATTTTGTGCTTCCTCCATATCTTTAACATTTAAAGTCCTTGAACATATTTGCCTGAAGAAATTGCACAATTCTGCAATAGTGGTCGATATAGATTTTGGAAGAAACTTGCGAACACCGAGAGAAAGTAATCGTTGCATTATCACATGACAATCGTGTGACTTCAACCCAAGAATATTTGTATCATTCTCGGATGTATCATTCTCGGACATTTTCTTCTTCAAATTTGAACAAAAGCCATCTGGAAATCTAACTCCTTTTATAAACTGACAAAACTATTGCCTCTGCGCTGGAGTTAACACATAAGGAGCGTGCGGCTTCATCAGCTTCCCATTCTTATCTTCATAAATCCACAATGATTCTCTCACACCCATCTTTTTCAAATCATGCCTGGCATTAGTGGTGTCCTTAGATTTATCATTGTCTAAGATGGTGCCAAGGAGACTATCACACACATTCTTCTCAACATGCATGACATCTATATTATGTTTTAATTTGTTTGTACACCAATACTCAAGCTCGTAAAATATACTTTTTTTCCTCCAATTACCTTCATCTACTCCTCTTTTACGTTTCACACCCCCAAACTGGACATGTTTTCCTAGAACTTGCGCTGCAAGAGCATTAACTTGTTCTTGTATATCCTCACAAGTAAACCGTCTCGGAGGACGTCTTCTCTCAACTTCTCCATCGAACTCGGTGTCTCTTCTCATTCGATTAGTACTTGGCAAGAATCTTCTGTGACCAACATAAGATGTCTTACCGATCATTCGGATGGAAGTTGTGTCCTCATTACACGTAGGACAAGCTTTGTATCCCTGACCACTCCATCCAGACAAACTACTGTGAGCTGAAAAATCGTTCACTGTCCACAAAAGGGCTGCCCGCATCTTGAACACCCTGTTGGTCGTACTATCTCTTGTATCAACTCCGTTAACCCACAGATCCTTCAACTCATCCACCAATGGTCTCAGAAATACATCCATGTCCTTACCGGGTGATTTTGACCTAGGAATAAGGAGGGTCAACATGAAATAATTGTCTTTCATACACAACCAAGGTGGCAAATTATAGTTTGCCAACACCACAGGCCACATGTTGTATGCAAGGTTCATGTTGCCAAATGAATTAAATCCATCAACAGCTAAGCCCAGACGAACATTTCTGGGATCCCTTGAAAAATCAGGATGCTTGGCAACAAAGTCCTGCCACGCAGAGCCGTCCACCAGGTGTCGCATCACCCCTTCATCTTTTGATTTCCCGGCGTGATGACATATCATGTGTTTCGCTGTAATCCTTGAACTGTATAATCTTTTCAACCAAGGGGTTAACAGAAAGTAACGCATCACCTTGTGTGGCACTTTTTTTCCGTTCGTCATTTCAGAAGTAATCCATCTACTACTTCCGCATACTGGACATGTCTCTTTAGATGCAAGCTCATTGTAAAATAAGCAGCAATCATACTGACACACATGAATGGACTCGTATCCCAACCCTAATTTTTTCAATCTCTTTTTCGCCTCGTAGTATGATCCGGGAATTTTGTTTTCCTTAGGAAATGCAAGCTTTAACAACTTCAGCAATTCATCAAATATGTTGTTAGGTACCTTCCCTGTAACTTTTAGATGCAATAACTTTGCTAAAAAGTTCAGGGATGAAATCCAATCACATCCAGGATACAACTCCGCTTCAATCTCCTCAAATAACTCGTCATAATACTGACTCCCATCGGGATCCCTTTCTACTTCCTCAATTGTCGGTAAAAGAAAGTCTTCCACAACGTGAATCATCTCATCGTCTTCATTCTCATCAACCTCCTCATTGGCAACAATTTCTTCCACCTCACCATGAAATATCCACTTATCATAAGCTTGATGAAAACCCCTATTGAATACGTGTGCCCGAACAACATCCAAAGATTCAAATCTATTATTATTGCATCTCACACATGGGCACCTAATTCTTCCATCAGAATCTTTATGTTCCGACGCCATCCTCAAAAAAGCTTGCAGACCATTCCAATATTCTTGACAGCCACGATTTCTCAATGTTGTCCAAGTTTTGTCAATCGCCATCTAAAGTGTTATAAGAGAGTATAAGAAAGGGAAGAAAAATGCAACTGTCCTAATCCTATCATTTTAAAAAGTTTTATTATTTTCAATATTTTATGATGTCTTATGGTAAGTGTTATTCCTGGACAGACTTGAGTTTTATGATATCTTATTACTTAATTAATTATTCTAAAATTAAATTATTTTTCTATTTATAATTATCAATTAATAATTTTAAAGTAAATTAAAATTTATGTTTATAATTTTTTAATAAATATTAACATTTTTTTATTCTTAATTTTATTACTATAATTAAATCTAGTTTATTTTTCAAATATTAAACTAATTATTAGTTTAATATAATAAAAATGAATTATTTCAATTCAATTGGTACGTGTTTTAATAGTATTGGAATATATTGTAACGTTACTATTTTTTTAATTTATATAATATATACAACAAAAAATAATAAACAAAAATAAAAAAACAAAAACAATCTAACTGAACATATTTTTATCTTTTGTTATCAATTTTTTATCTTAATAAACAGAAAACCATTTAAAAAATGATTGCCGAGGGCCTATATTTTTTAGTTTTTGATATATTTTTAAATAATTTAAATATTTTTTTAATTTAAAATAATTAAAAGTTTAGAATGTGACGTTAGTTTAGATGGTAACGTGGTTTCACATTGGCAGATGACAAAAAAATTAGTAATAAAATAGTAAATAGGGGTTAAGTTGTAATAAAATGTAATGATAGTGTAACACTAAAAATGGTATAATTCATTTTTTTAAGCAATTTATTGGTTTTCCGAATTTCTCCCAACAGCTGGTTCTCTCTTCCTCTCAGCCACTGCAACTTATATCCCTCTCGGCTCCTTGCTAAGGTCTTCTCACATTCTTCCAGCTGGTTCTATTGGGTTTTTCCAAATTTCAAATTTTAAGCATTATACCATTGGAAAATTCTCACCGAACCCCAACGACCTATCTCTGTCTATACCCTTAAAATTATAACAATGACAATGTTGACATTTAATAATACTATACTATTATTATTAATGAATAAAATGGTGACTTTCCATTAAACATTTCTAAACAAAAAAATTCTCATTTACATTTTACTCAAACAAGTATAAACAGAAATACATTACAAGATTTTCTTACTCAAATACAGAAATACATTATATTCAAACGGACTGACCTCTAATGGAGAGAACTCTAATGGAAAATGAGGATGTGCACCGGAGAACTGAAACCATCCAATACAATGTTTTGAGACTTGCGAATTAATATGAAAATGAAAAAAAAAATTAAATAAACATATACCTCAGATATGTTTGAGATGGAGACCAGACTTGCGGTGGAGGAGATAGAGAGGATCGGTCAGTGAAGGAGATGGAGCAGTCGGTGGAGGAGATGGAGAGGATCGGTTTTCAGACTTACGAAGTAATATGAAAATGTAAAACTGACATTGAGGGATTTGGGAGAGAAGGAGACGGTGCGGGGATAAAGCCAAAAAGTATCAGCGGCGGGACCCGCCGCTATTAAATTTTGTCCGCAGCTAATAATATTATTAGCGGTGGGGATCCGCGGCTAAATAGAAGTGATTACCCACTGCTAATATTATTAGCGGCGGGTGGTCCGCCGCTAATATCCGCGGCTAATAAAAATTAAAAAACTTCCCGGGGTTTTTATCACATGTATTAGAGGTGGACTACCCGCCGCTAATAGTGGTAAGTCCGCCGCTAATACATATATTTATTTATTATTAAATACTCGAACATTATTAGCGGCGGACCACCTTGTCCGCCGCAAATAGTCTACACAATACAGGTGGACTGGGCTCGCCGCTAATACGCCTGCCGCTAGTGCCTGTAATTGTTGTAGTGTATATAGTGTTATCAAAATGGTAAATGGGATTGTCATGATTTTCAAAGTGAATGGTAGAGATGAACATGGTTAAGATTAAGTCTAGATACTTGATTCTTGAAAATCATAAGAGATTGTAAGATGGATTTCGAAATTAATAAGAATATACGGTTTGATGGATTGACATAGTAGGAATTTTGTCTAGATTCAAGATTTGGGAAGAGATCACAGGATGATATGATTTGGGTATTTATTTGATTAGGTTTATGATACGCGTGAATAGAAAGATTTGAATCAATTAGGCTTTATAAAGAGATTTGATGGAAACATGGTTGGTGAATTTGTGAGCCTATAAATAGAGGGTGAAAGGCTTAGGCTGAAACACACATAGAGAGAAAGAGAGAGAGGCGAAATTGGAGAAGAGGAGAAGAAAAAAAAATGAAATGGAAAATTAAGGTTTAAAGATGTAAGCATTCTCCATTTGGTTTTAAGTATTCTCTTCATCTATGTGATTTTCTAAGAGATGTGATATTGGTGCTTAAGGTTCTCAAACACTTCAAATGAGGAGGTACCACAAGGGTTTCAGTCACCACAAGGAAATGTAACCATTTGGAGTAGTTTTTACTATTTTCAGATCTATGCTAGAATAAAGTGGTATCTTGATGAGATGTTTTCTACATTTAGCCTCTGTTTTTGGGGTTTTCTTTAAGGGTTGACTTTAATTATTTATGATGGGTATTCATAGAATTATTTGATGTTTATAAGGTTTTTGACGTAAATTTTCCCACAATACTTTTCTCTCAAAGACACCCATGCCAAGGTAAGGAAGTTGGACTTTGTTCTTGAGTTTATGTTGCATGTGTGTATGCTAATGTTTTCAAACGCAAGTTTTTTAAAATATGAGATATATGGCAGTGGATGCCCTAGAACAATGACTGAGGTGGTCTTTGAGGACAGTTATTCATCCCAACTTCTATCACATTTATGTGTGGTTATGCGTTGATGAGTTTATAATGGTATTTTTGTGCTATGGCTGTAAATTATGATTTGATGTGTTATGTGTTTATTGTATTTATGATGATGATTGCAGGCACAAGTATTTGGGTAGATGATGAGTTTACCATGTATGAATGTTTGCAGTAGTTGCCCCAGAACTATGACCGAGGTGATCCCAGGAGAAATAATTTTCCTCACCCAGCTTCTATTCCATAATACTTGTTGCCTTTATTGTTTTATATATAAATGTATTAATGGTAAGTTTGACATATGTTATGTCTGAGAATGCATGTTACGACCTTTATGGTGTTTATGCTATACCTATTTATGTTATAATATGCCAAGTTGATGTAATTAGGCTATGACGAGTTTAAATATGTTTTTTGATAAGATGTCATGCATGTTAAGACATCAAATTGTATGTTAGTAGAATCGTTGGTGCTATGAGAATGAGAAAAATAGATATATGGAAAGAGTTTGCCATGGAAATGCTACAACATTGTGTAAACTAAACAAGTTATGATTTTATGTTAGTTTTTAAAGTGGCTATGATTATTTGAATGTTCTGTTTGAGTGTTTGTACTTTCTTACTGGGCTCTGAGCTCACCCCCTTACTTTCCCTTCAGTTGCAGGTATATGTTGAATGTCTACTTATGAGCGTGGCGAGTTGAAGCCCCTCCAGATGAAGTATGTATGTTGTGAGGGCCATATGAACCAGAAAATGATCAAGGACGCCACATGATTATTTTATCTTTTAAGCATTTTAAATAAGACTGGTATCATGTTATAAACCTAGATCTAATATTTTCTGCATGTTTTCTTATTAAGGTTTTAAAGTTACTTATTATGTTGCATTAAATGTTTTATTGAAAACATGGATCTAATATTTTCTGCACGTTTTATTATTAAGGTGATATTGACAAAACTAGTATTTTATTATGAATGATGTCAAATTATGTTTTTCTTTTTTAAATAGAATATTTAGAGCATTACAATGTGGTATCAGAGCTAGGTTGTTCATAATGGCCCAGAATATTCTCAAAGTATACATACGGAAGACTGGAAAATGGCTCGACTCATCACGTTGTAGGTATTTTTTTTTCTTGATGAATGATTTTTTTATTTCAATTATTAACGCTTAGAATTTGGGAATGTTTGCAGAGTAATCATGCCACCTAGAATTAAAGGGCCTGGAGAAGCTCTTATTAGAGAGAAACGAAAGATAGTGAAGCCTAGAGTTGAAGAGGATAAAGATGAACAACTTATAGTGTTTAGAAAAATAATAGTTATTAATGATAAGATAAGATAATAATCTTGCAGAATAAGAGAGCAATCTTAGTCGGGTCATATGAGAAGTTTCAAGCACTCAAATCAGCCAATGAGAGTATTATAACGAAAAACACCCTGAATAGACTCTAAGGAGAGGTTATAGGAGACTAGATAAATGAGTGTGTTAAGAATCGAGCGATAATTACTCACTTAGTTGAACAATATGAAGATTGTGTAAAGGAGATGAGTGTTATTGTAAAGGAAGACAAAACCATGACTAAGATTAGGCAGAAGGTACGATTTAAGCTCAGCCAAGATATCTAGGATAAAGTTATTAGGTCCATCCCTATCGCTACTAAATACGACTATGCCAGTACTAGAGATCCAGATTACCCACTACTCATAGGTAGCATGCTCAGGGATGAGTGGTGAAAGTTAGAACATATCATCTATTTCAACAAAGAGTTTTGGTAGTTTAATAAAGCATTAGTGAACATATTAAGACTTGAATTGATTATGCAAGAGTTTCGTTTTATTTTAAAGACTTATTAGTTGCTTATATATATTTTTATTGCTAGCAAAAGTTTCAAGTTTTACATGATTGATTGCGAATTCAAATATTGTTAAGAAATTCTCCTAGCAAGCTTTTATGAAATCATTATAAAATTTTCACGTTTATCAGTATTATTGGAAAGCAAGTTTGAATGCAAGATTTTGAGAATTTTATGTTCTCAAGAACGATAATATGCAAGTAGTTGAGAATTCTATGCTGTGAGTAAAGTTCTCGGAAAACAATGATATGCAATGTTTGAATGTTGTAAAGATGAATTCACGTTTGACTTGAGAAGTTGTTTATTTTTGTGCATGAATGTTATAAGAATGTGAACGTTTATGTATTGATCGTAGTAACATGAAAGTGCTTAGATTGAATAGTATGGTTATTGACCCAGCAAAGTTTTGGGTATTGTCTAAGATGATTTAAGACACCATGTGTATGAGAATGAAACCATACCAAGGGAAAACAGAAGTAGAACGAATGGTTGATTTCATCAAAATGGTAAGCAAAAAAATTCAAAAGATATTATGGCTTGGCAACTTACGAACAACATTGAAGGAGTACCAACTATTAAGAATAGTACTGTAAATGCCATGAGTGCAAAAGAATTTGGATCAAGTTTGGTACGACAGTAAAAAATGTCTCAAAGAACACCTACTATACAACATATTAGCTTGGAATTTCATCTTTGGATATACGGGAGAACAGGAAAGATAGAGGCTTTATCAGAAGAACTCATGCATTGTCTAGTGGAGTCCACTCATGATGATAACAAGAAGATCAAAGTGGTAGAGGTTTATTATGCCTCGGGTGAGCATTATGACCTTGAACATTTTCATAATTTGTTTAAGGTCGCTTTTCAAAAGAAAAATAGAGAAAACTAGAAAGTGACCATGGGTGTGTTGGGAATAGTGCCCTTAAAGCAATTGTAGTTTAAAAATGTTTTAAATGAAATAAATAATTGAATTGAATTATTATATATATAGACTATGTCCAATATTATGTTGATAATATTAAGTAAATATTAGAAAATTCTAAAGTTTAACTATGTGGTCTTAATCTCATATTTGTAGCGTCTCAAATTTTCTAATAAGTCTTAGGACCTTGATTAGTGTGTCGGGAGGGCAATAATTGATTTAATCATGTTAATATGTAAATTTAAATGATTATGTTATTAGAAATGCATGTTTAGGTGAATTAAATATGCATGTGGGCCCAATTTGGTTATTAGGGGCATATTTGTAATTTTTGCATGATGAGGGCATAAATGCAATATATATGTGTGTTATGATTGATATCACGAGATTGTGGTGATAAATTTGTGATGTGCGATCCGAGACGGTCCTAGGGAGCGAAATAACTAAATAGTCACAATAGGGTCGAATACCCTAATCGGGAGGAGCCTAGGGGTATTTTGGGTACACATTTGGTGTTCGGGATTCATCTAGTAACGGGTAGTTGTTTAGTGACTGATTAAGTATGTCGAGATTAAATAGAGATTTATAGGAACACTCGAGGATTTAGCGGGATGTGTCAGTTAATGGGATTGCCCTTGGAGGCATTAAGTGGCCAAGGGTAGACTTAGAGGTATTTTGGACATTTTGGAGGATGGGGGATAAACTTGGACTTAGACATTAGGCAGCTGAGGATTCTGGAATTAAGGAAAGACAGAAAATAGAAACTCTTAACTTTCTCTCTCTCTCACACACTCAACTCTCTCTTCCTCTCTTTGGTGCTTGGAGGTTTGATGAAACTTTGAGGATTCTAGGCTAAAGGATTGAAGGATTAGACTTGTTGTTCTTGGGGATTAGCTCAAGGTTGAAGATAACACAGAGGTAAGGGTTTAAATTTGATTTGTTTCTATTTAATTTTGTTAGAACCTTAAGCTTTCATGGGAGTTGGACATTAGATTGGTGTTTAGTTTTGATGAGCTTGTAGTATGATTTCTGGGGTTGTTATGGTGCCTAGGTTGTGTGGATAGGAAATATAGACTTAATTTTGGGTTTAAATGATGTTTAGGATGTGAATTATTGATTTAGGCTCAGGGAAAACGTAGAGAAATGGTGAGATTTATGGGTTTTGAGGCTCGAGCCAGGCCCTGTTCATCAAGCGACGCGGCCCGCTTGAATATTGAGGCCTGGGGACCTCTGAAGTTTTCCCAAGCACCGCGACACAGGGTATAGTGCGCCGCGGCCCGTGTCCTTCAGCTGAGAGAGCTTTGCTCTCTGACTTGGGTGCGTCGCGACTCAAATGGGAAATATGCTGTTTGAGGGTTTTGAGCTCAGGAACCCAAATGTTGAGGCTCGAGAAGGATTCTACTACCCGATATAGCATAATTCAAGGCGACAGAGGCTAGAATAATATTCTGAAGTTATTATTTGGTTTACAGCTTGATAGATTGTTATTATGGATGCATTATGACTAGGTTTTCATCAAAGCTTGGGGGATTGCAACACCATACTACCTAGGGATCGTTATGCTGTGTATTTTAAATAGTGTTCAACTCGCTAAACGAGTCATTTGGCCATAATCATGTATCTAAACGTGATTAACGGTTTAGGGTTAAAAATTTTGGTCAAAGATACAAACGTTTACTGTATACATGGGATCCCAAAATACATTTAAAAGGTTAATTACAATAAAAAGTTACAACCAGCCAAGCTAAGCAACAAAATAGGGTTTGAACCTAGTTCCTCTTTAAAACCCTCGGCCGTTGTGGTCGAGCAGCCGCATATGTACACATCGTCACCTAAGCTCTCCTGTAATGCCCCGAATCCCTAATGCGATTTAGTGGCTGGATTAGTAGGCCGGGAGGGCCATAACTGTTTAATTATGCCATTAAATGATTATGTGCATGTTTATGTGAATTATATAATAATATGATGTTATATGCATGCATGTGGGTCCACATTTGAATATTATGTTTTTTTGATAATTTGGCCCATTGAGGGAAAATTAGTGTATTTGGGTGCATAATGTGATTTGTGAATGAGATTCCATTATTATGGAGATATATTCGAGCTATTCGGCATGAGACGGTCCTATATAATGGATTAGCGGTTTTGTCATAACGGGGTCAATTATTGGGTAATAAGAATGTTTATTTGATGATAAATTGGGAGTTATTGTGATCATTGTGAAATTCTGGAAGTTTTGACTATAATGTCCCTGGGGGTGTTTTTGGGACCCCAAGCACTAGGTTTTATTTGAGGTTACTTAAGCTTGAAGTAGCTTGTCAGATAGAACGTACGTTAGAAAACCTCTCGTTCTTCCCCGTTAGCTCATTTTCACCGTTCGAAGCGTTTTCGAAGATATCTTGAGTTCTAGGAGTCGAAATCAAGCGAGAGCGATCCTAGGAAATATTAGAAGCTTCTTGACTGAGGGATTTAACGAGAAACAACCTAATCGAAGGTAATCTAAGTTTAAAGTTTTGAGTTTTTTCGAGTTTCTAAGCTTAGAATTGGCTTTTGTGAATCATTGAGTTTTTGGCTCGATTGAGCCTTGGGTTTTGATGGTTTTGGAGCATTGGGAAGCTTGGGAACTTTGATTTGATGATTTGGTAATGTTTAGGCATGATTTTGGAGGCTTTGGGATGTTGGAGAACGAGTTTGGGCGTGTTCTAGGTTGGGCGTCGCGACCCTGTTCTTGGAGAGCCGCGACCCTAGCTCAAAGAAGTAGGTGGGAGGTTTTACCTTTGCTGGGCGCCGGGGCCCTTGATGTTGGGCGCCGCGGCCCTTGCTTCAGTGGTGGCTGGGGGCCGAGGCCCAAGGTGCTAGGGCTGCAGCCCTTGAGCAGGGTTAAGCCTGTTTGAGTGTTTTGGCCCCGGGAACATGGTTTTAGGCCTCGGGATCACTCCTACTACCCGAATTAGTGGGGATTGATGTCTCAGAGGATAGATCTTGGTTTGAGAACCCTTGATTATCATTTTGTTGATGGTATCCTATAATTTGTTATGATTAGGTGACCGCTAAAGGACTAAAAGCTAGACCGTTCTCAAGGGTCGTTCTTGTATTCATTCTAGCTCGAATCAGAGGTAAGAAAACTGCACCCCATATGTGACATGCGTGATTATTTTTTAGGCATGTTGATTGTGTAAATGCGGACATGGATTGATTATTGAATGCTTATCAAATATTGCTCACTTGTGCATGATACTGGCTCATTAGTCAGATTTGGCAAAGGTGTCAGTATCAACTGTGAAGCTGTGACTCATTAGTCAGGTTCGGCAGTGGTACTGGCCACTGGTCACATAGTGCTGAAGCATTAGTCAGGACAGCTTTAGCATGTTCAACGCAAACCAATAAAGATTAGATCTAATCGATATCTGCATTGGATGACTCAAAGAGCATTAATGCCGGACCGACCTCAAGTTCGATGAATATTATGAGTGCTTATGTGACTTACCTATCAGTCACTCATTTGTTAAGTTAGAGACTTACCTATCGGTCTCTCATTTGTTTAAGGATAGTGGCTTACCTAACAGCCACTCTTCTGCTTAAATTAGTGACTTGCTTGTCAGTCACTCAGTATGGTTTTCTAGAACCTCAAGTGGTATTCACTCATCCGTTTAAGAGCTACAAGCTTTGTGTGATTATAGTGATAATCATTTGATAATGTTTATATTCAATACTGTGTTTTCTTGCTGGGCTTTGGCTCATGGGTGCTATGTGATGCAGGGGGAAAGAAAAGCTCACCCAACCTTGAGTGGAGAGCTTAGGTGGTGATGTGTACACATGCGGCCGCTTGACCACCACGGCCAAGGAGTTCTCAGAGGAACTAGGGGGTTTACCCTATTTTTGCCGCTTAGGTTGGCGGGTTTGTAATTTTGTAACAGTAATGACCTTTTTGAGTTGTAAATAACTTGTAAATGTTCTTGTGGGCCCATGAACAGTTTTATGTATTAAATAAAACATATCATTTCCTTTTTTGTTGTTTTCCACCTTAGCCTGTTAATAACACTTAGAACACGTTTTTAACCAAAGGACTCGGGTAGCGGGTCAAATCTCCGGTTCACCGTTCACCGTAACGGTTCTGGGGTAACTAGGGCGTTACATCTCCAACTCAAGGATGGTCCAGCTTTCTTTTCCCTTTACTTGCACCACATAGTACCCGTGAGTCGAGGCTGAGCAAGAAAACTTAAACATGCTCATAAGTAGTTAACAACATATATCCAAATCATAACAAGCATGCCTAGCAGTAATAACCTTACTCATGCATGCATAACATTCATATAAATGACTACAATGTCACATGTGAAAAATTTCCTAGATAAATGCTCAATGAATCATATCAGGGTCCAATGCCCAAAATACATGATTATGGAATCATACTAGCTCAACGCCCTAGGATATGGGACTAATGAGTCACCCTAGGGCCTTTTGCCCTGTCCTCTGTACAACCAGCTTTGGAGCAGATCTAGCGTACCTGACGCTGAGTATTCGCCGACCAATAAGTCGATCTAGCATATAATGCGCTCCTGGTTAAACTAAACAATATGGACCAGCACTCAGTGTGCTATTACCATCCTTGTCTAATAAGTCTATGCTTTACAACCAGCACTCAACGTGCTAATGTCGTCCTTGACTAATAAGTCAATGCTTTACAACCAACGCTCAGCGTTATTGTCGTCCTTGACTAATAAGTCAATGTTGTGGCCTAGCCCTAGGATATGGGACTAATAATTCACCCTGGGGCCCATTGCCCTGTACTCCGTATAACCAGCCTTGGAGCTGGCCCAGCATACCTGGCGCTTTAGTTTTCTCACGACCAATAGGTCAGTCAAGCGTGTAATATGCTCCTGGTTAAGAATAACCATCTTGACCAGCACTCAACACGCTATTGCTGCCCTTGACTAATAAGTCAAGCCTTTCTCAATAAGATAATGCAAGCAGGCATATATCATATGTCAAATATCCATATACAAAGCATTCAACATGCTTAATCCATAATCACAAGCATAATCATAATCAAGCACATACTTGAGCGTTTATGCCCTATTCATGTTCATGTTCAACAATCCAGAACCACAAGCATAATAATATTCATGCACAATTATAGAGACTCAGGCTCTGATCAATTCTATATTCAACATTCAGGCCAAGCCCTAGTCACATGTATCACATATTGGTGCAGTTTTCTTACCTTTAGTCCAAGCACAGGTTACCAATAAATGACCCTCGAGCACGATCCTAATTCTGAGCCCCTAGTGAGAACCTAGTCACAACCATAATATAGAATCCTGTCAAAAACCCAAGCCGCGACCTCCTCATGAACAGGGGCTAACCCCTTCTCTATCTACGATGCGGGTCGTGGCCTGCCTAAAAGGTGTCGCGGCCCAAGGTGCCCCCAACAACCAATTCCACCTATTTCTTCAAGCCTTGGCCGCGGCACACAAGAAAAGGGTCGCGGCCTAACCACGATCTCAGCAAAAAACCTCCATTTTCTCATTTTAAATCCTTCCAAAAACCTATCCAAACATACCCAAATCTCAAAAACAAAGTTCACAATCATCTTAATGGCACAAAATCCTCAAAACCCAAGCTTCAAATCATTCAAAAACTCCTCATAACATAAAATATAAATTCAAAACTTCAGAAACTTCATGAAACAGAAACTTGGAAATTTAAAGCTTAAATTACCTCTGATTATGACGTTTCTCGCTAAATCCTACAACTAATAAGCTTATAATATTCCCTAGAATCGTTATGACTCTATCCTCACTTGAATCCGAGTCCTAAAACTCGAGTTTCCTTCGAAAATGCAACAAACGGTAAAAAGGGATAACAGGAGAGAGAACGTATTGAACGTTTTTTTTTAATTTCTAAATGGTTACTTCGAGCTTAAATAACCTCAAACAAATCCCAATGCTCGGGGTCTTAAAATCATCCCCGGGGGCCAAATAGTCAAAATCTCCAAAATTCCATCCCGATCTCACTAACTCCCAATATATCATCAAATATTCATTTGCATTACCCAATAACCCGGTAATGTACTAAATACCCAATATACTCCTTGACTCACACCGAGTCAAGTATGAGTCATGTTGTGACTTTCCCACTAGCTTGCTCCCTAGGATCGTCTCGTGTCGAGTAACCCAAATATATCCACATAATAATTTGGTCCCACACATATATCACATATATGCCAAATATACTCATAACGTGCCAAATTACAAAAATTGCCCTTTTAATCAGAAATGGGTCAACATGCATATTTAATACACCTAAACATGCATATAAAGTCATATTGTAATATAACTCACATAATCATATAATGATACACATATATATATCACATAATTCTATAATTTGCCATCCTGACCCCCTAATCAAGGCCCTAAGCCTTATTAGGTAATTTGGGATGTTACAACTATCCCCTCCTTACAGAAATTTCGTCCTTGAAATTATACCTGAATAGCCCGGTATATAGATTCTGCATATCTGATTCCATTTCCCAGGTCGCTCCCTCAACCTTACTGTTTCTGTATAATACCTTAACCAAAGGTATAGTTTTGTTCCTCATAACCTTATCATTTCTGTCTCATATCTAGACTGGCTATTTCTCACAGGATAATTCTGCCTCCAATTCCAAATCCTCATAACTCAACACATGAGTCTCATCTAACACATGTTTCCTCAACATGGAAATATTAAATACATTGAATACAAGCGACAGTGTCGAAGATAAGGCCAATCTATAGGCCACCTGACCAATCCTTTCCAGGATTTCCAACGGTCCTACTAATATGGGGCTCAACCTTCCCTTTTCCCAACTCTCCTCACCCCTTACCATGGTGAGACTCTAAGGAAGACATAGTCTTCCACTTGGAACTCCATGCTCCTGCATTTCAAATTAACATAACTTTTCTATCTATTCTGAGAAGCGAGCATCCGAGCTCTAATCTTTTCAATAGCCTTAGTGGTCCTCTGAACTACCTCATGGCCCAAATATTTCCTCTCACCCATCTTATCTCAATGAATGGGTGATCTATAATTCCTACCCTACAACATCTCATAACGTGCCCTGCAATAATAGGATAACTCTCTCTTATTTACCATCAGTCTGAGGATAATAAGTTGTACTAAACTCCAGCTGTATACTCATCGCCTTCTATAACCTTCCCCAAAACTTGGAAGTAAATATAGGGTCCCTATCCATCAGAATAGACCTCAAAGTCTCAAGAAGGTGTACTATCTCTCTTACACAGAGATCTGGATAACTGTCAACTATATTATTCATCCTCATTGGTAAGAGTGAGCTGACTTTAAATACCACTCCATAATAACCCGAACTAAATCACATTAGCCCACTATCTTGGGCAATCCCATCATGAAATCCATCGTGATGTCCTCCCACTTCCACTTTGGAATACACAATGGATGTAATGGCCTTACTGGTTTCTGATACTTTGCCTTGACCTGCTAATAGGTTAAGCACTTTGCCACATAGTCAATTACGTCCCTCTCCATCCCAGGCCACCAAAATAAAGCTTTCAGATCCTAATACATCTTCATGGTGACTGGATGAAGAGAATAAGGGGTAATATGAAACTCATCCAGAATCTCCCATTGAATCCCAGTGTCCATCGGATCCCAAGTCCTCTCCTTATACCTCAACAAACTCATGCCTGACATTGTATAATCCAGCTAAGACATTCCCCTCAATCATTCCCATCTGTGGGTCACTCAACTGTTTTTCCTTTGATCCTCTCTAAAAAAAATTAACTCAAGTGTAATGTTAGTCAACTGGCCCACCAGTAACTCTGCTCTAGCTTTGGTCATATCTTTCAACTGACATGATGCATAGGCAATCACCTTTTCTGTCAATGAGGTAAAAATCCTCGAGAACTCTTCCACAAAGAACCTGTAATACCCTGTCAATCCAAGGTAACTCCTGATCTCTAAGGCGTTCCTTGGCCTTGGCCAATCTCTGACTGAGAGTATACCACAATATCGTCGATGATAACGATCACAAACCAATCCAAATAATCTTTGAACACCTTGTTCATCTATTCATAAAAACAACTGGGGCAGTAGTCAAACCCAAAAGAAATGACTCAACACTCCTAGTGCCCATATATGATGTAAAAGGTAGCCTTCTGCTTATCCTTTTCCCTGATCCTCAACTGGTAATAACCAGATTGAAGATCCACCTTGGAGAATACCATCTTACTCAATAACTGAACCTTTAGTTCCTCCAGCTCTCCTGAAGCCGTTGAGCCCTAGACCTGGTTTCATCCCTGACACCAACATAATCACCATTATATCTCTTTGTGTAAAGGTAACCCTGATAATTCCCCTTGAAACACATCCAAAACTCACAGACTAATCCAATCTGTTCTGGTCCCACTGGCATGACTTGAGTGGTATCCACCACACTAGCTAAGAGTCATATGCATCCTCCTGCAATATGTCTCCAGCTCTAAGTACAGATGTCATAAATATATGGGATCCATGCACAATGCTAACAAATATAAAGGGATTCTCGCCCTCAAACCCAAGGGTTACTATCCTTTCCTTGCAATCTATCATTGTCCTCATACTTGGCTAACCAATCCATATCCAGGATCATATCAAAGTCGGTCATAACCAACTCTATCAAGTCAATTGATGAGTCCCTTCCCACAATAATCTAATTCATCTCTTAAGATTATCAATAGAGTACCAAATTCTCATCACAACTTAACCATGTAATCTGCATATCAAGTATATACCTCTCTAGATGCAACAATACAAGGAACAACGTGGCACCAAAACCAATCAGCATAATATAAGAATCAAAACTAGGAGGCTAACCTGCCACTACTAAGGAACCAGCCTCAGTCTAAGTCTCTGACTGTGTTAGAGCGACCACTCGATCTGGAGTCGAGCTATCCGTCCCCTTTGGTTCATCCTTCCTTAGCCCTGGGCAATCTCTCTTGAAGTGCCCAACCATCCCACATAAGAAACATGCCTTTTCTCGGCATTCTCCCAGATGGCATCTCTTACACCGAGTGCATTCTAGGTAGACTTTCCCATACTCATCCTCACCTTGATGGCCTATCTGAGAACTTCGGAACCCCTTTTCTAATCCAGAGGTATCGAATACATTGATAACTTTTCTTTCCTAATCATTGGGTCCTGTACCCCTGCTTGATCAAATAAATTGAGGTATCACTGCCTGAGCTCCATGCTCTCCGGTACTCTTCCTCCATACCTCATTTCTTGTGCCCTCAACAACAAGGACCATCCCTACCACCTGAGCATAGGTAAAGATCTCATGTACTGGGGCGATTCTAATGCCCTGAGCTATTCTGGAATTCAATCCCATGATAAATCGCTCCTTCCGAGCTACATCTGTGGGTACCATATTAAAATCAAACTTGTCCAACCCATCGAATTTGTTAACATACTTTGTTACTGTTGTATTTCCCTAAACTAGGTTATGAAATTCATTTGTCTTTGCATTCTTAACCGCATCACAGTAATATCTCTCATTAAACAACTGCCTAAATTCTTTCCAATTCATTGCAGTTGTATCTCGTGTCTAGGATACCACTTCCCACCACATCTGTGTTGGGGTTTTATGCCCTAATTAAAACTCAATTTCTTTGTAATTTCATTTATTATCAATAAAAGAATAGAAATCATTTTTTGACTTGGTCAATCACTTTGCTCACATGTTTTATTTTCATGATTATTTGTTTAATATAAACTTCTAAATCTCGAGCATATAGCAAATCGTATTTATAGTGAAAAAATCACAGTGGAATATAAATATGATTATATGTTCAAAATAAGTTAGTCCTAAGATTAGTCAGTGCACAAGATTTACACTGACTTTCCAATCTACGATATGATCTACTTACACATTTTTGTGTTATGTTCTTTCCAGAACATTAGCAAAGTAGATAAGATCAGATGTATCTGTTACATCGGATAGGACCGATATTGACAGTTGATAAGATAAGTAAACATACCGTTATTATCTATTATAGTTGACCATAGGTCAATTCAATCTCAATTCTTAGTGGTAAGTATTCTAACTGATTGTATTATTTGAGTTCTTTGACTTGTTCGTTACCAGATTACCCTACGGACTAGCCCATACTTACATCTTGGGAACTCGGTAGGATAATTGAGTGGGAGTGTTAATCATAGATATGAACATCTATATCTTCTGATGAAGAAGTGAAATTATGGTTTCCTTTTAGTTTGGTTCAAGGTGTTAAATGATAGAGAACTCATTTCAGTAATTAAATTAGTTTACTGAAATATCATTTACAAGGAACTAAGTGTTTTAAGGATAAAATACAATGAGGGGTAAAACGGTATTTTAGTCCCATCTCATTGTAAACCGTCTATAGAGGATTGAGTGACAATTATGGTTGTAACAATGGATAATTAATAGCGTATCTATATTTGTTATAGAGTGTTCTATGAATTCAAGGGTGCAATTCCGAGTCTTTAGTGGAGTCACGAGGAATTAATAAGTTAGTAAATTTATTTGTTAGATTTGTGATAACTTATCGGAGCTTGATTTCATATGCCCATGGTCCCCATTGTACCTTGGATAAAATCATCTAGATAGTCTCAATTAATTGATTTAATTATCAATTAGAATTAACAAAGTTAACCAGGTCAATTTTGGATAGTTTCACAGAGTTATATAATTTTGAGAAGAAAAGAGAAATTAGGGTAGATTTATTAATTAAAATAAATTGGTATCTGTTGACCCTTGATTTGTCCAACGACACGGAGTCAAATGTACGACAAAAGATAAAACGACAATTAAGAATTTAATCCAATGGACAAGAAGAAAACATCAAGGATTTATAGTGATTTGGCCCCAAAGAATGGTAATGACCTACGTCCACTTAGTGCTATTATTAATATTGAATCTCAAAGCCATGACCAAAGAACTAGGGTTCTTGAGTTTCACAAACCTTGGAAGAAATACAATGAAACGATGGATAATTGCACTATAGCTCTTTTTCTCTCTCTATCTTGGCAAAAAGTTTCAGTGATCAAAAGTCCCTTCCTTGAGCTATTTCATGCATATTTATAGGCTCAAGGAGGGTTACACGGGCCAACGGGCCATATCTTTCCTTAATAACCACGTATCAAGGTAATAATGAGGAAATATTCAATGCAATTATTATAAGATTACAATCTTAGAAGGAAACAAATCAAATTATACGACCAACCTGGTCATATCTAAAAGTTAAGCCCTAACGAAGCGATGTGCCTCTCATCGATAGTCGAACAACACTTCTGCCACGTGTCAACCACGTGTGAGAAATCCTTGCCACGTCATCAACAGCCATTTTTTGGGTAACCAGTATCTAAATTAATAAATAAGTTTAAATCAAGGTTCAAAATATAAATAATTAATTTGATAAAGGATTTAAATAATTATTTAATTAATTAAATCAATATAATATAATACAGGCCTTGATTTTAAGTCCAATGAGCTTATAATCAAATGAGAAATTTCACAGACCTAAAGCCCATGATAATTTCAACGTAGGGCTTTAAATTGGCTATTATTTTATTGATATTTTAATTAAATTAAATGGCCTAATTATGTCTATAAAATGAGTGCTTAGAGTGAAGTCAAAACACAAGTTCATAAGTTCAGAAGCCAGATTTTCTGATAGGTTTTATAATCTCTCTAAACACAAGTCCTTTTCTAAGCACCTTTGTTATTTTCTCTTCTTCTCGTTATATCTATCTCATGTGTTGAGAATTGCCCACTCTAGTCTAGGTGATTCTAAGGATACTTTGGAAAACTGTGAAGAAAATAGAAGATCAGTTCAGTTTCTTGATAATACTCTGGGACAAAAATGATACAAGGGTTAGAGAAACTGAAGGAATGACTCATTCATTCCGCTGCGTATGTTGTAAGTATTCTTATCGTTGTTTCTCTTTGAATTCAATTTTAGAAACATGTTCTAGGTTATCTCATATTAATTTGTTTAATATTAGATCTACATGAAAATAAATAAAGATCATGTATAAGTTTCCCAACAACTGGTATCAGAGCCAGGTAATCGTTATTTTCATGCATGAACATGTTAAAAATTGGATTATTTAATGTGTTTGAATAATTGGATGGTTTTCATGTTTTTATGAAGCATATTGAATTTTATGTAATTATTAGCAATTTTAGGTTATTTTGTTGTGTTTTCTATGCCATTAATTTTTTATATATGCTTTATTTTGTGTAAAACATGTTAAAAATTAATTATAAAATGATTTTGGTTTGAAAATTGCTCAAAAAAAATTGGAAAAATTGGCCTAACTGCCCATGCGCGCGCCCCGCGCCCCGTGCGCGCATGCCCAGCCATCAGCAGCCACTCCTAGCCAGCAACCATGAATTTTTTTTTTAAATTAAAGAAATTAAAAATTATAAAAATTAATTGTTTATAATCAAAACCAAAAATATCATATTTGTTTTTGCATTTAAAATTATTTTTTTAAATAAGATATTTTTGTTAGTTGAGATTTAAATAATTAGATATTTTCTACAAAGATTCAAATTCAAATTTTAAAATAGACTAACAACTTAATTTTAAATCTTTTAATATATTAAAATATTATAATTAAGATATCAGATATTTAAGATATTTTCTTTTAAATTCTTGATATTTTTATTAAATCTTTATTTGAAAATATAAATATCTTTTTATTATATAGTTTTTAATATTTAAATTATTTGATATTTGAATATTGTTAGTTAGATATTTTTATGGATATTTTGAATTTGATTAACTGTTTTGAGATATTTTATGATTGTTATAACTATTAATATTTTATTTTATTTTTAATGGTTAAAATATTTTCTTATAGTTGTAAAAGCACAAGATATTTTTTGAAAAATAGTTAAGATATTGATTTTAAAATTTAAAATTGGTTAAATTTTGAAAAATATCATTTTTTCAACCAATTAATAAAATATTTTTTTTAATAAATGGGATTTAAATTAACTTTGGTTAATTGTTGATAAATCTTATTTAAATTAAATTAATATTTTTGTCAAATTAACCTAAAACCAAGTTGATTGTTGATAAATGAAATTTAAATTAACTATTGTTAATTGTTGATAAATTTCATTTAAATTGACTTATTTTTTGTAAAAATATAATTAATTTGAATTTTTTGATATATTCTAGACAATTAATTGTGGTATTTTTGCAATTGAAATAAATTGTGGTATTTTTGCATAAATTCATAGAATTGCTCATATAGTAACATGATTAGACCCATCCAATTATAACATGTCTATTTGCACTATATGTGGTATTTTTGCAATTGAGCTTAGATACATATAGTGGCCCATATGTTTGTTAGATATATGGTATTTTGCCAAATAAAATATTCCTAAAATGATAGGTTTTATTTGGGCCCATTAGAAAATGTAAAGTTTAAATTCATCTCTTGTGGGTGATTCCACTTGTGAATGCTCATTTGCTTTGCATGACTATAGTGAGCCTAATCAATTAATAATAATTAATAAAATGAATGTTTAAATTCCTGTCTTTTGGACCTTGTATGGAAGATAGGGGGCCTTTGTAGTGGGAATGACATACTGGACCCAGCCCTCCTCCACACAATCCCAATTGTTAAGGCTCATTTACCTAAGTTGGACTTAATTGTATATGTTCATTATATTAGTTAAACCTAAATATTGATTAGCAACAAATTAATTGAATTTGTTTCAATGTGACACTTTAGAAATAATAGGAAATTATAGGACTTTGGTTTTAAAAAATTTAATCTGTTTTATTTTTTTTGGAAAACCATAGTCATTAATTTTCTAAAAATAAATAATAAAAATACTATTTTTAATAATGAGCTTATTTTAAGATTTTTTTCGATCTCCACCGTTGGTTTAACATAGTCAATAGCTTAATGGGGCCTCGAGGCGCTTTGATTCGTCCCCCTACGGAAGGTGTTCATTAGTTATTTTGACAATGTTAGATCTCAAAAGATAGATAATTATAGGTCAAATTCTACTAGACTCACCCCTACGGTGACTAATAGGACTAAATCTATGATTATCGAAACCGTGGGTCTAGCTCATAAAATAAGAGATTTTGTTTTCTTATTTTGATCGAATAGTAGGTTTTTAATAGTGGTGTCCATTATTAAATGAGTTTACAACTCTATTTAACTAGTGATATTTTTTACTCTCGCCAACCGGGACAAGGATATCATATATTAGTTAAAAACCTAAAGAAATAGAGATATGATTGTTTTTGGTATTTTTTCTCATATCTTACATTTTTTTGGTATATGTTGTGCTATTTCTTGAAATATGTGTGAATAGAAGTTTTATTGAGCACATGTGATTGATTTCTATTTTATTGGTAATTTGTAGTTTTAAGCTAAATAGTGTCTATGTCAACTCCCATCCTTTCTCAACTTTCGATGGAGAAACTCACTGGAGAAAACTTCCTTAATTGGAAGCAGAATATCAACATAGAGTTGATTGGTGACAACTCCGAGTTTGTCATGATTGGGGAATCCCCAGAACGAGCACCGTGTCCGCACGTTAGTGATGGCACCGTCAATGCTCGTGATGGTAACGTAAATGCTTGGATAGCACCGTCTCTGCATGTTCGTGATGGCACCGTAAATTCTCAGACGGCACCATGTCTGCACGTTCGTGCTCAACTCAACTATGGTCTGACGCAGCTCATGAACAAGCTTCAAATTATTGAACCTGTCATGGGTGGACCTAGTAAAGGAAGTGAAAATAAAACTACTGATGTTGCTGCTGATCTAGCTAAGGTTGAAGCTCATCCAGCTTCATCTTGGAAAGCTGGAAACAAGAGGAAAGGTGGACAAAATAAACAACCCCAAGCCTACAAAGGCTGCAAAGACGAGTGCACAACCAAGTGCACAGGCGCCTAAGGGGAAGAACAAGAAAAACAAGAAAGGTAAAGGTAAGTGTTTTCACTGCAAAGAGAAGGGGCATTGGAAACAGGATTGCCCCAAGTTTCTAGCAGCTAAAAACAAAGGTAATGATTATAGTTCATTTATCTTGGAAACATGTGTTTTAGAGAATGATAAATCCATTTGGATTATTGATTCTAGATCTACCAACCATGTTTGTAACTCTTTACAGCTTCTTGAATCGTGGGAGGAAGTGAACGAAGGCAGCTTAAAGCTTAGAGTTGGGAACGGAGCCTTCGTTGCGGTCCAAGTTAGAGGAAGAACTCGTCTGAAGTTCGGAAATAAAATTTTAATTTTAAAAGATGCATTTTTTATTTCTAATTTTAATAGAAATTTAATTTCAGTTTCCATGTTGCAATTAGAATGATTTGTTATGACTTTCACAAGTTTTAATATATCTATTTCTTTCAATGGATCACAATTGTGTATTGCATGTTTGGAAAACGGGCTTTATATTCTGCGACCTAACGATAATGATAATATGATGTATTTATGGCACTTGAGACTAGGTCACATTAACTATGATAGGATTCAAAGACTTACAAAGGACAGACCTTTGAGAGAACTCACCTTAGGTGAATTACCTGTCTGTGAATCTTGTCTAAAAGGAAAACTGACCAAGCGTCCATTCTCTGCAAAGGGTGATAGGGCCAAAAAACCACTTGGTCTTATGCATTTAGATGTTTGTGGACCTTTGGATGTACAAGCCAGGGGTGGTTTTGAGTATTTTGTCACTTTCATTGACTATTACTCTAGATACTCATGTCTTTACCTAATGCATAGGAAATCAGAAACATTTTCAAAGTTTCACGAATTCCTAGCAATGGCTCAAAACCAATTAGGTAAAACGTTAAAGATCTTGCGATCTGATAGGGGTGGAGAATATTTGGATATGCATTTTCAAGATCATTTAATTGAACTTTGGATTTTATGTAACGACCTGAATTTGCTAATAGGGGTTAGGGCCTTGATTAGTGTGCCGGGAGGGCAATAAATGATTTAATATGTTAATATGTGGATTTATGTGAATATATGATAATGATGCATGTTTAGTTGAGTTAAATGTGCATGTGGGCCCCGTCTGGATATTAGGGGTATAAATGCGATAAATGCTATATATATGTGATATGTATGTCCAGCACGATCCGAGACAGTCCTGGGGAGCGGTTAGCCAGAAAGTCACAACAGGGTTGAGATTTAGACTCGGGCCAAGTCGAGGGGTAATTTGGGTACTAGATGTGTTATGGGGTTATCGGGTTATGAAAATAAATATTTGGAGATATATTTTAGGATAGAATTTCTAGGAGGGAATATTGGGGAAATTTACCATTTTGACCTCGGGGACGTTTTAGTACCCCGAGCCTTAAGGTACACATAGATTAAGTTAAATAAAACAAAATAAAGGAACTGTTGGGAAACTTGGAGAAACTGACCTTAGACTCTATCATACTCTCTCTTTACTCTCCAAGCTGCACTAAGGGGAAAATCTTGAGTAAAAGCCAGGGAATTCAAAGTTTCAAGCTGGGAAAAATTGGAGAATTGTAGCCTGGAATCTAGGGGATTGGCTCAGAAGTATTATCCAGGAAAGGTAAATTCCTATCATGTTGAATTGTATCAATTTATTAGCTGGTTTAAGGGTGAATATCTGAGTTTGCATGTTGGCTGAGGTTGTAGTTTGTTCTTGATGGTTTGGTTGAATTTGGAGCTAGACTCTGTTGGGTTTTGAAGCTGATTCTGTGTTAGAAATTATTATGGTGATAAACTGGGACTGTTAGCTTAGTTTTGGGGAGGATTGGTTTGAAGGAAATGCATGAAAAAGGGTGAAGAAATCTGGGTTTGGAGGTGAGGGTCGCGGCCCTAGGATGGGCATGCCGCGGCCCGTGTGCGCACACAGCCATGGGAGGCCAAGAAGCTTCATGCGGGCCGCGGCACTTGGTGATGCGCGCCGCGGCCCGTGTGGGTGTCAGTGGGGTGCTAGCCTCTGTTTTGAGGCTAGCCGCGGCGCTTGAGGGTAGGGCCGCGACTCTTAGTGCCAGCTTGTGTTTTTAAGGGTGTTTAGGCTGGGGAACTCAATGGTTAAGGCTCGGGATGGATTTTATCACCCGGATTGATAGAATTCAAGGTTCCGAAGGTTAGAGTTATGGCTCAAAGTTATTTAATGGATTAGAACTTGATGGATGGATGTTGTTAATGTGTTGTGACTAGGGTGTCGGCGAGGCTCAAGTTAGAGGACGGTGCTCGGAAAGCTCGGGACTCAGGTAAGAAAACCCTTATTCCCATAGAGCTTATATGCAGGGCTGAGCCCAATGTGTTTGAATTGCAGGGCATAGCCCTTTGATTAAGTTTGCTAGTATTCTGTAGTTGTTTATTATGCTATGAATGAAATTACGTGAATGATCGGCAAGAGCCGATAACGGTGTAGGTCGAGGTTGGCAGGGGCCGGAAACGGTAAAGGGCCGAGAACGGCGTTGGGCACGATGAGTGCAAGGCTGAGTACGGCAAGGGGCCGGAAGCAACGTTGAGCACGTGGAGTGCAAGTTGCCAGGGTGAGTCCCTAAAGGATACCTGGGATATCCTCACGGTGTGGACCGCGAACCTAGGGCCTAGTAAAGTGCCTAGGATGGCTAGATCGTATGTGTTTAGCCTATTGATGGCTAGTTTGTATACTTGGTGTATGTATTGTATATGTTATTTGTTTGTGGGTTTCCTTGCTGGGCTTCGGCTCACAGATGCTCTGTGGTGCAGGTAGGGGTAAGCAGAAAGCCAACCAACCATGAGAGTAGAAGGCATGAGGCGACGTGTACATGTTTGGCCAGCCTGGCTGCCACAGCCAGTGGATTTTGGGTGATGTTTGTAAATAAACTTAGATTTTGTCGTTTAGTCATGAGCCTAGTCGTAGTGGGAGTGGGAGGGTTTCTAGGGTTTCTAAGAAAGTACCATTGTTCCTGAGCAAACAGTCACAGAGCCTCGTCGTAGTGGGAGGGTTTCTAGGAACCCAGTTCGCTATGGTTTGGATAGTGAAACCAATATGGTTGTTGGTGACACTAGTGATGATGATCCGTTGTCTTTCAAACAGGCAATGGCTAGCCCTAAAAAAGAACTATGGCTCGAAGCCATGAAAGGGGAAATGGAGTCCATGTACTCAAGTTCCATCTGGGATCTTGTGGAAGCACCTAGTGACTTTAGGGCCATTGGGTGCAAGTGGATCTACAAGAAGAAACGAGGTATTGATGGAAATATTGAGACTTATAAAGCTCGATTAGTGGCAAAGGGTTATACCCAAAGAGAAGGCGTGGACTATGAGGAAACTTTTAGCCAGGTAGCCATGTTCAAGTCCATTCGCATCCTCCTATCCATACTAGCCGCTCTCGACTATGAGATCTGGCAAATGGACATCAAGACAACTTTTCTTAACAGAAAGCTTGACGAAGTCATTTATATGGATCAGCAAGAAGGATTTAAAGTAGTTGGACAAGAAGGAAAAGTTTGCAAGTTGAATAGGTCCATTTATGGACTCAAGCAAGCTTCTCATTCCTGGAATCTTAGGTTTGATGAAATAATCAAAACCTATGGCTTTGAACAAAATATTGACGAGCTCTTTGTTTACCAATTGAAGGCAAATACAATAGTGATATTCTTGGTTCCTTATAAAGATGATATCTTACTCACTGGAAACAAGGTTAAGAAATTATCAGATGTAAAGAATTGGTTGAGCACTCAATTCCAGATGAATGATTTGGGTAAAGAAATAAGTTATGTTCCAAAAAAGGGTGTCTATCGTCCCGCCATGGAATTCATCTTTCAAAGAAACAGTCTCCCCAGACTCCTGAAGAGGAAGATGAAATGACAAAAGTTCCTTATGCATCTGCAGTTGGAAGTCTGATGTATGCCATGTTGTGTACTAGACCAGATATCTTCTATGCAGTGGGAGTAGTGAGCAGGTATCATTCAAACCCAGGACCGGAACATTGGATAGCAGTTAAGCATATCCTGAAGTATTTAAGGCAGACTAGGGATTATATGTTAGTCTACAAGGGTGGTGTTCTGAACCCTGTAGGCTACACCAATTCAGATTTTCTGACTGATGTCGATGATAGGAAGTATACTTCTAGAATGGTGTTTACTCTTGGGGGTGGAGCTGTGATTTGGAGAAGCGTAAAGCAGTCTGCAATCTTAGATTCCACCATAGAGGCTGAGTACATAGCCGCATCAGAAGCAGCTAATGAAATAGTTTGGCTAAAGAAGTTCTATTCGGAACTTGGTGTTATTCCAAAAATGGATAAACCGCTTGTGTTGTTTTATGACAATACAGGAGCGATAGCCAACTCGAAAGAACCTCATAGTCACAAGAGGAGTAAGCATACAGAAAGGAAGTATTACATTATTCGAGAATATGTGGCTAGGGGAGATGTGAAGGTTATGAAGATTGCAACTGAAGACAATCTTGCAAATCCGTTTACAAAGACACTACTAGAAGCAACATTTGATAACCATATCAAGGAAATGGGATTGGTAGAATTAAGGTATTAGTTTCAATTAGTGCAAGTGGGAGTTTGTTGGGGTTTTATGCCCTAATTAAAACCAAATTTCGTTGTAATCTCATTTATTATCAATAAAAGAATAGAAATCATTTTTTGAGTTGATCAATCACTTTGCTCAGATGTTTTATTTTCATGATTATTTGTTTAATATAAACTTCTATTAAATCCTGAGCATTTGGAAAATCGTATTTATAGTGACAAAATCACAGTGGAATATAAATATGATTATATGTTCAAAATAAGTTAGTCCTAAAATTAGTCAGTGCACAAGATTTACACTGACTTGCCAATCTACGATATGATCTACTTACACATTGTGGTGTTATGTTCTTTCCACAACATTAGCAAATTAGATAAGATCGAATGTATTTGTTACATCGGACAGAACCGATATTGACAGTTGATAAGATAAGTAAACATATTGTTATCATCTATTCTAGTCATATCATATAGTTGACCATAGGTCAATTCAATCTCAATTCTGAGTGGTTAGTATTGTAACTGATTGTATTATTTGAGTTATTTGACTTGTTCGTTACCAGCTTACCCTACGGACTAGCCCATACTTACATCTTGGGAACTCGGTAGTATAATATAGTGGGAGTGTTAATAATAAATATGAACATCTAGAGCTTCTGATGAAGAAGTGAAATGATTTCCTTTTAGTTTGGTTCAAGGTGTTAAATGATAGAGATCTCATTTCAGTAATTAATATTAGTTTATTGAAATATCATTTACAAGGAACTAAGTGTTTTAAGGATAAAATACAATGAGGGGTAAAATGGTATTTTAGTCCCATCTCATTGTAGACCGTCTATAGAGGATTGAGTGACAATTATGGTTGTAACAATGGATAATTAATAGCATATCTATATGTGTTATAGAGCGTTCTATGAATTCAAGAGTGCAATTCCGAGTCTTTAGTGGAGTCACAAGGAATTAATAAGTTAGAAAATTTATTTGTTAAATTTATGATAACTTATTGGAGCTTGATTTCATAGGCCCATGGTCCCTATTGTACCTTGGATAATATCATATAGATAGTCTCAATTAATTGATTTAATTATCAATTAGAATTATCAAAATTGACCAGGTCAATTTTGGATAGTTTCATAGAGTTATATAATTTTGAGAAGAAAAGAGAAATTAGGGCAAATTTATTAATTAAGATAAATTGGTATCTAAATTAATAAATAAGTTTAAATCAAAGTTCAAATTATAAATAATTAATTTGATAATGGATTTAAATAATTATTTAATTAATTAAATCAATAGAAAATAATACAAGCCTTGATTTTATGTCCAATAGACATATAATCAAATGAGAAATTTCACGGGCCTACAGCCCATGATAATTTCGACCTAGGGCTTCAAATTGGATATTATTTTATTGATTTTTTAATTAAATTAAATTAAATGGCATAATTGACTCTCTAAAAGGAGTGCTTAGGGAGAAGTCAAAACACAAGTTTTGACAAGTTCATAAGTTCAAAAGTCAGATTTTCTGATAGGTTTTAGATTCTCTCTAAAGATAAGTCATTTTCTAAGCCTCTTTGTTATTTTCTCTTCTTCTCTCTGTATCTATCTCATGTGTTGAGAATTTCTCACTCTAGTCTAGGTGATTCTAAGGATACTTTGGAAGACTGTGAAGAAAATAGAAGATCGGTTCAGTTTCTTGATAATACTCTGCGACAGAAAGGATACAATGGTTAGAGAAACTGAAGGAAGGACTCATTCATTCCACTGCGTATACTGTAAGTATTCTTATCGTTGTTTCTCATTGAATTCAATTTTAGAAACATGTTCTAGGTTATCTCATATTAATTTTTTTAATATGAGATCTACATGAAAATAAATAAATTTCATGTATAAGTTTCCCAACAGTCTGGGCATCTTCCTACAACACATATGTAGCACATATCACCCTATCGTGACCTACCACCCCCATACAGCCGAGGATGGAACTAATAATGCCCCTCTATTGTTCAGCTCTAAATTGATCTAGGCCTCCCTCAAAAACTGGAGGGTAATATTCCTAGAATCTTTCACATAGAAATTCCCACCTATTCTCAACCCTAGGCTAACCCAATACTGCTGCCACTCCTAGCATAGCATAGGAAGATGTGTTCCCTAACAGAACCTTTTATTTTAAACATTTGATCTCTTCCTCTTGCCTTTGCAATTTTAATGACATATTTGTAAACACCTGCCGCCAATTCTGAGGGGCAAGCGAAGGGCTCAGGCCCTGGCTGTAATTCCCAATCTCAGTATAAACACCACCGAGTCCCATTAACTGCCTTGGGTACATAACCTCTGATTTAGTCTGCAGTCAACAACTTGACCCATTAAGCATGATGAGAACATTCAAAAGCCTTTCAACACCACATTTACATACCACTGTGGTACTAAAATACATGCCCACAACATTCATGCACCAATCAATAACCCCTACTCTTGCCAACAAAATCTCATGATCATAACTCTAGCATGCAGATACACATTCGTATATTCATTGAGCAGGTAATCACATAATCATATCAATATTCAAGGGCCAGACCCTATCAGAATCTCATGCTTCCTAATAAGGCATGCATGTAAAGCATTTATATCTTATTTAAGCAGTAAAACACATAACCACATAAATAGTCACCATACCCTTGGTGGAGCTTGTACTTGGTGACGAGTGTACATGCCCAGCTTGTCTTCAGGAATCCTTAACCTTGCCACACTCTGATACCAAGTTGCAATGCCCTACTACCTAGGGATCGTTACACTGTGTATTTTAAATATTTCTAAACTCGCTAAACAGGTCATTTGGCCATAATCATGTAACTAAACATGATTAACAGTTTAGGGTTAAATTTTTTTGTCAAAGATACAAATGTTTCACAAAAATGTTTACTGTATACATGGGATCCCAAAATATATTTAAAAGGTTAATTACAATAAAAACTTACAACAAGCTAACCTAAGCGGCAAAATAGGGTTTGACCCTAGCTCCTCTTTAAACCCTCGGCTGTGGTGGTCGAGCAGCTGCATATGTACACATCGTCACCTAAGCTCTCCAACTCAAGGATGGTCCAGCTTTCTTTTTCCTTTACCTGCACCACATAGCACCCGTGAGCTGAGGCTCAGTAAGAAAACTTAAACATGCTCATAAGCAATTAACAACATATATCCAAATCATAACAAGCATGCGTAGTAGTAATAACCCTACTCATGCATGCCTAACATTCATATAAATGAATACAGTGTCATATGGGACGAATTGCCTAGATAAATGATCAATGAATCATATCGGGGTCCAATGCCCAAAATACATTATTATGGAATCATAATGGCTCGACGCCCTAGGATATGGGATTAATGATGCACCTTGGGGCCGTTTGCCCTATCCTCTATATAACTAGCTTTGGAGCTGATCTAGTGTACCTAACGTTGATTTTTCCCCAAACAATAGGTCGGTCAAGCGTATAATGCGCTCCTGGTTAAACTAAACCATATGGACCAGCACTCAGCGTGCTAATGTCATCCTTGGCTAATAAGTCAATGCTTTACGACCAGCGCTCAGCGCTATTGTCGTCCTTGACTTATAAGTTAATGCTTTATGACCAGAGCTCATCGCTAGTGTCGTCCTTGAATAATAAGCCAATGTTGGGGCCTAGCCCTAGGATATGTGACTAATAAGTCACCTCAAAGCCCATTTCCCAATCCTCTGTATAACTAGCCTTGGAGCTGGCCCAGCGTACCTAGCGCTTTAGTTTTCTCACGACCAATAGGTCGGCCAAACGTGTAATGCGCTCCTGGTTAAGCACAACCATCTCGACCAGCGCTCAGCGCGCTATTGTCGCCCTTGACTAATAAGTCAAGCCTTTCCCAATAAGATAATGCAAGTAGGCATATATCATATGTCAAATATCTAGATACAAAGTATTCAACATGCTTAATCCATAATCACAAGCATAATCATAGTCATGCACATACTCGGGTGTTCATGCCATATTCATGTTCATGTTCAACAATTCGGAATCACAAGCATAATAATAATCATGCACATTTATAGAGACTAAGGCTCTGATCAATTATATATTCAACATTCAGGCCAAGCCATAGTCACATGTATAACATACTGAGTGCAGTTTTCTTCCCTTTAGTCCAAGCACAGGTTACCAATAAACGACCCTTGAGCACGATCCTAATTCTGAGCCCCTAGTGATAACTTAGTCGCAACCATAATATAGAATCCCGTAAAAAAATGAGTAAATAAAGGCTTCCGGATCAAGTCCTAGCAAACGAGATGTCGAACTCTACTAAACTGGGTAATAGGATTGATCCTGGGCCCTTAGGTTTAAGTTCCAATCACTAAAAAGCCATTTTAGCCATTTTTCCCCTTTTGGGCCACAGTACCAAAAACCCGAGCCGCTGTCTGCTCAAGAACAGGGGCTAACCCCTTCTTAGTCTGCACCGCGAGCCGCGACCTGCCTAAAAGATGCAACAACCCAAGGTGCCCCCAACAACCAATTCCACCTGTTTCTTCAAACCTGGGCCGCGACACACAAGAAAAGGGTCGTGACCCAACCATGAACTCATCAAAAAACCTCCATTTTCTTATTTTAAATCATTCCAAAAACCTATCCAAACAGACCCAAATCTCAAAAACAAAGTTCTCAATCACCTTAATGGCCCAAAATCCTCAAAACTCAATCTTCAAATCATTCAAAAACTCCTCAAAACATAAAATCCAAATTCAAAACTTAAGAAACTTTAGGAAACGGAAACTCGGAAATTCAAAGCTTAAATTACCTCTGATTATGTCATTTC